>NC_090651.1:154038451-154120951 GCF_040937935.1 Hyperolius riggenbachi | reverse complement strand
TGTGTACTTATTGGAGTGCCCTTGTGGCCTCCAATATGTTGGAAAAACAGAGAGAGAATTTAAACGGAGACTTTATGAGCATGTATATAATATAAGGAAAGCAGAAATAGACCATTCAGTCCCCAACCATTTTAAAAGTGTTCACAACAAAGACCCCTCTGTTTTGAAATATTGTATAATAGATCAACTGAAAGAAGACTGGAGGGGATCAAATAGGGACAGAGACTTATATAAATTAGAGACCAAATGGATCTTTACCCTGAAAACTATGCAACCAAGGGGTTTGAATATTGATTTTAACATTAATTGTTTTATTGATAATTCATAGGTGCAATAATGACTTTGGACACTAGATGTCAGACTATTTTAGTTATATGGGAATTTGTGCAATAAGATATAAATTAATAGTAATACTGAGGAACAAATGTATATTAGTTGCAATGCTATATATAACACTAACAGGTATGTATTGTAACTATGTGTAGTTGTATTATGACATGTGGTGCGGAATCCGTATCCACGGATATGTGATGATTTGTTCCGTGCATAATGAAGTACGAGTGAACGGGGATGTTATGACTACATCTCCCGACACTCTCTTGGGCTTGAACTGGTAGCCAGCATAGTATCGCTATGGATACCCGCTCGTCCAATAGAAGTGCATTGAGGGAACGGGCTGTGACGTATGCCACTCCCAAGCACCCCTGCGCCAGCGTCGGATGACGCCTGTCCACCAATCAGAGCTGAGCGCACCGGGAAATTGAAACAGACGGTGGATGCGCCCGCGGTGACCTCAATTACGATCAAAGGAGGTAATCATTTATATATTTGCCCAGATAGCTCAGTCTCCAGTGTTCCCTGACGACGGCGAAAGGCCGAAACCGGTCAGAACGATAACTGGAGACTGGGCAATTGTACTAAGAGACCGTGAGACTACTTTTCTGTGTATCTATATACACTATATGCTTATTACTACTAAGGGTCCCTGTCGAAAGGACCCCTAAAGTAAGATATTGTATATGTGGTATTATCTGAAGTTTATTAAAGTTTATTGCTTTTAATGACAGTGAGTGACCTGTTGATGATTTTAATCCTTGGTGATGGTCACTGTCTGAGAATATACACTGTGGTGTCTACAGATTACAGATAACAGTGTGATTGCCTAGCGCTGTGGCTTTACATTTGGGGTTGCAGGGATTATGTTAACAAAAGTTTTTGTTGACAGAATGTTTACTACAAATATTGTTTACAATTTCGTTTTGACTTTCGGTTTAACTTATTTTATTGTTTTTAAATTTCGCTATCATGAGTGTAACAAGTACATTTTTATTTACACTTATTTTATCATTTTAAAATTCGTTTTCATATGTATAATGCTTAAATATCGTTTTCAAGCATATTGTATTAGAAATACATCGCTTTTGGTATTAACCTTGTTTTCAGAATTCTAATGTCAATTATAGTTTTCAATTTTATTATATTACTAATATATCTCTTTAATATTACCGTTATTTTTAGATTTTTAATTCGTACGTGATTGTAAGGCTATTTATTCTATTATAAATATATAACTTTTTTCTATTTATAATATTTTTAATGTGCACATGATTTTAAGGCTATTTATTCTATTAAAAATATACAAATTATTCCATTCATGTTATTTGTAGTGAAGTATTTTACGGATTAAATATATTATTGTTTTTATGTGTGTAATAGTGTTTTTGCAGTGGGGATGGTTAGTTACCACCAGGGGGTGGTTAGGGTTAGGCACCACCAGGGGGATGTTTAGGTTTAGGCAACACCAGGTGGGGAGTTAGGCTCCACCGGGGGTGGTTAGGGTTAGGCACCACCAGGGGGGTGGTTAGGGTTAGCACCACCAGTGGGTTGGTTAGGGTTAAGCACCACCAGGGGGGTGGTTAGAGTTAGGCACCACCAGGGGGGTGGTTAGGGTTAGGCACCACCAAGGAGGTGGTTAGGGTTAGGCACCACCAGCGGGGTTTTAGGGTTAGGCACCACCAGGGGTCGGCTAGGGTTAGGCACCACCAGGGGTGTGGTTAGGCACCACCAGGGGGATTTTAGGGTTAACAAACACTGGATGTCCAGAAGGACTAAGCCCTATAGGTACTATAGAAAACTTATAAATTTCTAGTTTAAAAAAAGGTTTGTAACACCCGGGGTATTGTCAATTGAATACCTTACTGTGTGGGGTACAGATGTAAATGTCTGTTCTCTAAGTGTGGGGGTCTTTGCTTATCCCCCTTACACCA
Source organism: Hyperolius riggenbachi (assembly GCF_040937935.1). Classification (NCBI taxonomy): domain Eukaryota; kingdom Metazoa; phylum Chordata; class Amphibia; order Anura; family Hyperoliidae; genus Hyperolius; species Hyperolius riggenbachi. The sequence continues at coordinate 154,118,684 of NC_090651.1, read as the reverse complement.
TCGCATGTGTTGCCAGGGTAAGGTGTAGCTATCCCACACAACTGAGATTATTGCACACACAGTAGTTCAGTGATATTAGAGGGAGTGTGGATAGAAATGACCGGAAGGATTTGAACCAGTCTATTTCAACCACCAATTGTATAATCCCCCCAAGACACTGACAAGATAACAGGTGGGTAGATGAGTGCTAAGTGCTGTACAAAAGCTTTAACATGTGCATGTTTCACCAAAAGGCTTCATCAGAAAGAGTGCTGTACATATTTACATAGCCTACACCATTATATACATATATTACAAAATACCCCCCATCATCACATAAGCCCCAGTCAGAGCTGAATTGCCCCGTTAGGCAAAGCCATATATATAGAGAGGTAAAGGAGGGGGGGGAGGCGATGGAGTGGGTGTGACCACAATGAGTCACATGTTGCCCCTGCATGGAGGCATCCAGATTGCAGGGTAAATAGCATTTATCATATCTAAACCTCAGCAGCCCTGCGGGGCCATGTCTCCAGCATGTACACGTCGCCATATTGCCATCCCATAATTCGTGGGTTGGGCTAGGGTGAAACTCCAAAATGGGGAGGGCTCCATCCTCGGCTGGTGATGCCGATTGGTCCTTTCCCCTGCCACAAAGTTCGGCTGGATGCGTGAAGTGGGCGGAAGTCCAGACGTCAACTCAGCGGTGACCTCACTTCCGCCAATACGCTCATCCACTTCCTATAGAGCGAGAGGCTGGAACGCAACTGCGCTCCAGACCTCCCTCTATGCGACTAAGTCCCTCCTCTATAGGGCATGCGTAACTGAAGGGGGTACGTCGCATGCTAAATAGGAAGAGATGCTCAACGCCCATTGTGTGCGGTTGCTTAGCAACCAGTTGCGTGCGGGCAACAATTACAATATCATAGGAGCATTGTAACATTATTGGTCTGTATACACATCCCAATCCTAAAAAGATTACATATTCCATGGCAGATATAAAGATAGAGATAAAATTATCAATTGGACAGTCTGTATTCAAGGGGCAAAACGACTATAGAGGTCTGCTATGTTGCGCTGTAGACATTAGTTTCAAAGGGTGGTCACTAACATAGAAATAGAAATAGAACGGGATATGCAGCCAGGTGTTAAGCTGGGTCATATTCGGATCCTGAGAGGATGGCCACATCAGTGCAGATCAATGTTATATGCCATTAGGGTTCAGTGTGCACCGAAATCATTGGCCACCCATAAACAGTACTCCCTCTTACCCACTGGTGCATGTTTCTGGTGTAATATATAATATCAAGCTAGGGTGCATATTGCTGGTAAAATAAACTTCTGCCCCCAGCAATTAGTCTCATTTTTAGGAAACAAGCCAGATTAAAATCCTCATTGAGGCCTCCAGGAGCTATCGTGTCCAATCTATAGATCCACTGCGACTCTATCTGTGTGAGTTTGCGATCAAAGTCACCTCCTCTAGGACTCTTTTTCCAGCATTGAATACCCCAGAAAGAAATGCTGAATCTATCCGATCCATGTACCTCATTCATATGTTTTGCTACAGATGTTTCTCGCCTATGTTTTATGTCACCCACATGTTCGAGGATGCGATCCTTTAGCTGTCTAGTAGTTTTGCCCACATACCAAAGGTTGCAAGCACAGCGGGCCCCATATACTACACCTCTGGTGAATTGAGACATTAAAAGACAAAGTGCCCACCCTGAGTAGCAAAAGACCCATACCGAGACTGATAGGTACATACACAGATCAGTCACATACAATCTTCGAGATAGTGCGTCATTATTGGCCAATCTTACAAAAGGACGAGGATTTGGCACGGGTGCTACCTGGCAATCCAGCGATTACATACAGGAGATCCTCAAATCTCAGAGATCTGCTTGTACACAGTACCTTCACAAGGAATAGAACGATCCCACAGACCTGGCTGCCGCAGAGACCAAATGGGTCCTACAGATGTGGTAAATGTAAGGCATGCAATTACATGCCTACAACTAAACACTTTACATCCTATAAAAATGGAAGAGTCTATGAGATCAGATCATTTATTAATTGCGACACCAGAGGTGTAGTATATGGGGCCCGCTGTGCTTGCAACCTTTGGTATGTGGGCAAAACTACTAGACAGCTAAAGGATCGCATCCTCGAACATGTGGGTGACATAAAACATAGGCGAGAAACATCTGTAGCAAAACATATGAATGAGGTACATGGATCGGATAGATTCAGCATTTCTTTCTGGGGTATTCAATGCTGGAAAAAGAGTCCTAGAGGAGGTGACTTTGATCGCAAACTCACACAGATAGAGTCGCAGTGGATCTATAGATTGGACACGATAGCTCCTGGAGGCCTCAATGAGGATTTTAATCTGGCTTGTTTCCTAAAAATGAGACTAATTGCTGGGGGCAGAAGTTTATTTTACCAGCAATATGCACCCTAGCTTGATATTATATATTACACCAGAAACATGCACCAGTGGGTAAGAGGGAGTACTGTTTATGGGTGGCCAATGATTTCGGTGCACACTGAACCCTAATGGCATATAATATTGATCTGCACTGATGTGGCCATCCTCTCAGGATCCGAATATGACCCAGCTTAACACCTGGCTGCATATCCCGTTCTATTTCTATTTCTATGTTAGTGACCACCCTTTGAAACTAATGTCTACAGCGCAACATAGCAGACCTCTATAGTCGTTTTGCCCCTTGAATACAGACTGTCCATTTGATAATTTTATCTCTATCTTTATATCTGCCATGGAATATGTAATCTTTTTAGGATTGGGATGTGTATACAGACCAATAATGTTACAATGCTCCTATGATATTGTAATTGTTGCCCGCACGCAACTGGTTGCTAAGCAACCGCACACAATGGGCGTTGAGCATCTCTTCCTATTTAGCATGCGACGTACCCCCTTCAGTTACGCATGCCCTATAGAGGAGGGACTTAGTCGCATAGAGGGAGGTCTGGAGCGCAGTTGCGTTCCAGCCTCTCGCTCTATAGGAAGTGGATGAGCGTATTGGCGGAAGTGAGGTCACCGCTGAGTTGACGTCTGGACTTCCGCCCACTTCACGCATCCAGCCGAACTTTGTGGCAGGGGAAAGGACCAATCGGCATCACCAGCCGAGGATGGAGCCCTCCCCATTTTGGAGTTTCACCCTAGCCCAACCCACGAATTATGGGATGGCAATATGGCGACGTGTACATGCTGGAGACATGGCCCCGCAGGGCTGCTGAGGTTTAGATATGATAAATGCTATTTACCCTGCAATCTGGATGCCTCCATGCAGGGGCAACATGTGACTCATTGTGGTCACACCCACTCCATCGCCTCCCCCCCCCTCCTTTACCTCTCTATATATATGGCTTTGCCTAACGGGGCAATTCAGCTCTGACTGGGGCTTATGTGATGATGGGGGGTATTTTGTAATATATGTATATAATGGTGTAGGCTATGTAAATATGTACAGCACTCTTTCTGATGAAGCCTTTTGGTGAAACATGCACATGTTAAAGCTTTTGTACAGCACTTAGCACTCATCTACCCACCTGTTATCTTGTCAGTGTCTTGGGGGGATTATACAATTGGTGGTTGAAATAGACTGGTTCAAATCCTTCCGGTCATTTCTATCCACACTCCCTCTAATATCACTGAACTACTGTGTGTGCAATAATCTCAGTTGTGTGGGATAGCTACACCTTACCCTGGCAACACATGCGATGGTGTAAGGGGGATAAGCAAAGACCCCCACACTTAGAGAACAGACATTTACATCTGTACCCCACACAGTAAGGTATTCAATTGACAATACCCCGGGTGTTACAAACCTTTTTTTAAACTAGAAATTTATAAGTTTTCTATAGTACCTATAGGGCTTAGTCCTTCTGGACATCCAGTGTTTGCTATTTTTTCCCTGGTACCTCTTTTATTCGGTAGTGTATGTTTAAGGATTTTAGGGTTAGGCACCACCAGGGGGGTATAGGGGTTAGGGATAGGTACAGGGAGGGTTATATGTGAGAGTAGGATTAGATATAGTTACAGTTCAATATTTGTAATATATACAATTTCTCAAATTATACATATTTCCACAAAGGGGGGGGGGGGGGGGGGGTCTAGGGGTTAGGGAAAAGGAGAGATCTGTGTGAGAGTACAGATAGGTATAGTTGCAGTAAAATACCTGTAATATCTACAATTGTATTACTATGGTTAATACAAGTGTAAATATTGTTTTTTGTTATAGACGGGATTTTGCCATTTCATTTCCGATATTGTTTTTTTCTTATAGACTGTATTTTGCTGTTTCATTTCCATTTATTCAACATATTTAGCACTTGATTTTCTTTATGAGCTATAAACAAAAAATTTGTCTTAGATAAAAACTTATAATTTTGGCTATATCCCGCGCCTTTTTTTCCAGGCGCCCTTTTTGCATGTACACAGCACTAGAGATGGCCTGAGCCTCCGATTTTCGGTTTGCTGATCGCAAATGCGAACTTCCGCAAAAGTTTGTTTCGTGTGAAATTTCGCAAACCGCAATAGACTTTAATGGGGAGGTGAACTTTGAAAACTAGAAACACTTATGCTGGCCAGAAAAGTGATGGAAAAGATGGTTCAAGGGGTCTACCATTTGAGTTTTTGCATGGATGAGTGGGATAGACGCCAAAAGTCCCGGGGAAAAATCTGGATTTGATGCAAAGCAGCGTTTTAAGGGCAGAAATCACATGGGGCTTGATTCACAAAGCGGCGCTAAGTGTTAGTGCCGCTGTGAAAAGCCTCTTAGTGCCCCCTAAGTAGCATTGCGGGCCCTAATAGCCTGCAAAGCTACTTCACGCACAGGACCCCACACAATGCGGGCAGCGCGGCAGCCTATGTTTAGTGTGCGATGCGACGATAACGTTGCACATGCTGCCCTTTAACCGGCGCTCCTAGTGCGATGAAAACGGCGCATCGGGTGGCCGCCGCTTTGATGCCACCCGATACGCCGTTTTCGTCGCACTGGGTGCGCCGGTTAAAGGGCAGCGGGTGCGACGTTATCGTCGGTATCGCGCACTAAACATAGGCTGCTGCACGCACTGTGTGGGGTCCTATGGGCACAAACCACCTAACGATGTGGTTTGCGCCCACTATCTATTTGGGCTCACTAACCGGCCTTGCTCCGGTTAGTGAATCAAGCCCATTGAAAGCTCAAATTCAGGGCTAAAGTGCTTTAAAACATCTTGCATGTGTATACATCATTCAGGGAGTGTAATTAGAGTACTGCCTCACACTGACACACCAAACTAACTGTGTAACGCACCTCAAACAGCTGTTTGTGTAGTGACGGCCGTGCTGGACTGGTGTGCACCATGGCGAGAGTGTAGGCCGTGGCGGTTTTCAAGCCCATATGGTCGCCGGTCTGTGGTAGCTCAATGATAGAACAACAGTGATTGTCCAGCTGATCAAATTTGGTCTGTCCACAATGAAGCAATGACCTTATTTTCTTGGGTGTGCCCCCCCGCCCCAAGACACTCATATAGCCGCCGGTCATTGCTTCATTGTGATACGCAGGCCCCTTCACCGCGGCAAGGTTATGATCACAAAGGGGAATTGGCACATGTACATGCCTTTTGTTTTGTTGTTGCAGCTGCTGTGCAGCCAGAAAAATTAGGCAGGCATGTACACGCACCAGAAAAATTATTATAGCGGCCGCTGCTAGCAATCCAGCTGGAGTCCTGGACCCTGTTGGTGGTGGCGGAGAAGGCAGTCAAGCGGCCTGCGGGCAGAGATGCTGTGTGGGGAGCGACTTAGTCTTGGGGCAGGCAGTCACACGGCGTGCAGGCAGAGATGCTGTGTGTGGAGACTGACTTAGTCTTCGGGCAGGACTGACCGTGCTTTGCAGACCACGTGGTCAGATGGACCCTTGACCCAATGCAGTGTGCCAGAGAGGACACCACTTGCCTTTCAACATCACGGTACAGTTTGGGTATTGCCTTATTTGAGAAATAATTGCGGCCTGGTATCTTCCACTGTGTTGTGTGGCTTTGCTTTTGTGTGCTGCTTTTCCTCAGGTGGTCATCCCATTGCAGTTTGTGCTTTGTCATCATGTGCCTTCGTAAGGAAGTTGTACCTACGCGGGTCTTGGTCTTTCCACGGCTCCATTTTTGGCGGCATAGAGTACAGATAGCATTGCTCTCATCTGAGGCAGACACACAAAACAAATTCCACACCGCTGAACCCTGGGGTGATGGCTATTAATAGCACTATTAATATACATAACAATATATAACACTGATATACGTTACAATTTCATGCACACTGACTATGGTCAGTTACGCTTGGGTAGATGGAGGGGTTATCCACTGTAAGCTCATCTAGAGCATTGTAATATGATTGCACGAATAAGGTGTAGTTAGCACTGGGCATGTGACCTATTTCCACGTTGAGACGTGCACAAATTGGGGAAATTCCATTTTTTTATTCAATATAAAGGGATATCCACTGTAAGCTCATCTAGAGCATTGTAATACAACTGCACGAATAAGGTATAGTTAGCACTGGGCATGTGACTTATTTCCACGTTGAGGCATGTGTACAAATTGGGGATATTCCATTTTGATTCAATAGAAGGGGGTATTCATATTCAAATCTAAATTCACAAATATACCTATATTTTAATTTTTGACTACTTGACCTGGGCATATGTCACAGGCCCAGAACCTAATGTTTAGTTAATGTATACAGTTCAATATGTAATATGCAAAGTAGAATAGTGGGGGAATTATGGTGCTCTCCATATGTACCTGAGATGGGTGGTGCCAGTGTCTGTCTGGGATGTGGAGGATTGGTGCTGAATGCGTGGGCAGGATGCACTGGGGGGTGTGACATCGCCCACCCTGATATAAATTTTGTTATATATCTATGACATCAGTCAGAGCCTTGGGGAGGTCTATTTGCGACAATGCAATATGATTTTAATATATTTTAATACATGCAGACGTCCTAGCAAAAGGTACTGGCAAGTGTGGGACAGTATCGCCCGGAAAGAGGAAGTAATTTGCATATAGTAAGGTTCATAGCATCTCCCTGTCGACGCCTGGGCAAGCCCCTGATGAGTCATACGTGATGAAACCGGTAGGGCGTGGCCTCAGGCACGACGGCAGCAGAGACGCAAATGTGGGAGAGCGGATGAGGACGTCCATTTATGATATGCGCATATCTTTTTTACAATTGTGAGTGCAATTTTATGGTTTTACTTTTTACAATAAACGGTATTACGCTATGGAACTTCTCTTCTGAGTCTTTTAAGGAGGCAGCCGGCAAAGCGGAAATCCATTGATGTATGACACCTCAAACGCAGTTGCTGGTCTGTAATTGGTCAGCCGGATAATCTGGTGAGCGTTTATATGTATCAGCGGTGTGGGGTGCATGCTGATAGCACACACACGCAGGGTGTCTTTGGTTATCTAAACTTCACTGGTGAAGGGAGTTATCTGGAAAGTTGTATAAAACGGGTTTACGCTATGTTCTTCCCCCTGTTTGTCTGAGTTGCATACAGGGTGAAGCCGGCGAGGAAAGCTGTTGTCTGGATCAGTAATCAAGCGCTTTTGCTGATGTTTACAATATCAGCCTCTGGACACCGGTGAGAGTATAATTATTGGATATTGTTCCTGCTTAATGTAGATGGAATGCGGGATGGACTACTGATATAGATGAACTGGACTAGTGATATGTTGAACACTATAACCATTCCTGGATTGTGCAAAAGTTTTATATGTACCAGAATCTGACGATAGAGGATATTGTTTAGACAAGGAATTGGTTAATTTATGCCACAAAGTGGGAACGCTATATATAATTCAAACCTAACCTGCCATACTACATTATATTGTCCCTAAATCTGTGCCACATAGTGGGAGCGCTGTACGAATAAAAAAGTATAAATATTGCACAGGCTGTCAGATTTGTCGCCTGTGCATTCTGGGGGCTGCAGCGAGACCACCGTGGGACACAGGAGGACGGGGGAAGCCTTGATAGGGTCCAGAGACTTCCCCCTACTGAGGTGAGTACCCCCCCAGAGGAACTTTTTTTTCAGTACAGGTTTCCTTTGAGTGGGGTGCCAGAATCAGAGCAGAAAGAGGAAGATATGTCACGCTTCTGTTCGGAAGCTGAGGAAGATGAGGTGTTCTGTGTGAAATAGTCAACTACGTCCTGACAATCTTGGGGGTTGATGGCACACGCCTTCTGAACACTGTACTGTGGTCCAGGACCGCACAGAATCACGACAGCACGACCTCCAACAGACCTTCTGGGCAGTCTGCCTCTGCCTGTTTTGCCAATATTGGGGGGGATGAAGTTAAAGGTATGCACTGACTTGACTAATACAATGTGCAGTCACACAGGTGCAGTGAACAGGTATGCAGTGACTGGTATCAATACAATGTGCAGCTGTCACACACACACACACACACACACACACACAGGTACCGTGAACAGGTACAGTGACTGGTGGTATTAAATATCACACTGCGTGCACTCACGTAGGTAGGTGGGTGCACTGAACACAACAGATAGGTATATGCAGTGATGGTTATTACAAATGTGCACCTGTCACACACACGTACCGTGAACAGGTACAGTGACTGGTGGTATTAAATATCACACTGCGTGCGCTCGCATAGGTAGGTGGGTGCACTGAACACAACAGGTAGGTATATGCAGTGACGGGTATTACAAATGTGCACCTGTCACACACACATACACACAGGTACCGCCGTGAACAGGTGCAATGAATGGTGGTATTAACAATGCGTGCGCTCACATAGGTAGGTAGGTGCACTGAACAGTGAACAGGTGCAGTGATTGGGATGGGATTACAAATCTGCAGCTGCCTGTCACACACCACCGCGAACCACGGAAGCTCGCCGGGAATCGTTCGCTGGCGAACCGTTCGGGCCATCTCTACACAGCACCGACATCCTTCACATCGCTGTACAGAGGATATTGTCTCGTCACTTAGCTGTCCCTCAGAGGAGCTCAAAATCTAATCCCTACTATAGTCATATGTCTATGTATGTATCATGTAGTGTATGTATCATAGCCTATGGCCAATTTTAGGGGGAAGCCAATTAATTTATCTGTATGTTTTTGAAATGTGGGAGGAACCTGGAATGCCCAGAAGAAAACCATGCAGACACGGGGAGAACATACGATCTCCGTGGAGATAGTACATAAAATGAAGGTGGAGCTTGGGCTACACAGACATACCGTTTCAGAATATTACCATGCTCCGGAAGATTCCAACTGGCTTTAGGACACCACACACCTGCCACAAACCTTCATTTTGTCACTGTTGAGAGAACTGCACTGAGAACTCTTTGAACTTAATGATTCTCATCACTGAGGAGGTCAAGTCTCAAATTGAAGAACGTAGCACAGTATGTCCTCAAATCTTGTCCACACTTGCAGAGGTTAGAACAGCTTATTGCTAGTTTACCTGATGAAAACAACAGGAAATAGCTACATACACCGATTACTTGAAATGCAACAAATGCAGCGCAGACTGTCAAGATTATGCTGAGGGTCTAATCTTTCCTTGTTTATCTGTATTACCATCTGGTTGGAGAAGATTTCATTTGTTAGTACATCAAGGCAGTCCAGTCACTGTCTCTTTAACTGCTTTATTCTTAACTTTGGCCACGCTTATAAAACAAACAGTTCCATGTTCATCATATACAGTGGAGGAAATAATTATTTGACCATTCACTGATTTTGTAAGTTTGTCCAATGACAAAGAAATGAAAAGTTTAAGAACAGTATAATTTCAATGGTAGGTTTATTTTAACAGTGGCAGATAGCACATCAAAAGGAACATCAAAAAAATAACCTTAAATAAAAGATAGCAACTGATTTGCATTTCATTGAGTGAAATAAGTTTTTGAACCCCTACCAACCATTAAGAGTTCTGGCTCCCACAGAGTGGTTAGACACTTCTACTCAATTAGTCACCCTCATTAAGGACACCTGTCTTAACTAGTCACCTGTATAAAAGACACCTGTCCACAGAATCAATTAATCAAGCAGACTCCAAACTCTCCAACATGGGAAAGACCAAAGAGCTGTCCAAGGATGTCAGAGACAAAATTGTAGACCTGCACAAGGCTGGAATGGGCTACAAAACCATTAGCAAGAAGCTGGGAGAGAATGTGACAACTGTTGGTGCGATTGTTAGAAAATGGATGGAGCACAAAATGACCATCAATCGACCTCGCTCTGGGGCTCCACGCAAGATCTCACCTCGTGGGGTGTCAATGGTTCTGAGAAAGGTGAAAAAGCATCCTAGAACTACATGGGAGGAGTTAGTGAATGACCTCAAATTAGCAGGGACCACAGTCACCAAGAAAACCATTGGAAACACATTACACCGCAATGGATTAAAATCCTGCAGGGCTCACAAGGTCCCCCTGCTCAAGAAGGCACATGTGCAGGCCCATCTGAAGTTTGCCAATGAACACCTGAGTGATTCTGTGAGTGACTGGGAGAAGGTGCTGTGGTCTGATGAGACCAAAATAGAGCTCTTTGGCATTAACTCAACTCGCTGTGTTTGGAGGAAGAAAAATGCTGCCTATGACCCCCAAAACACCGTCCCCACCGTCAAGCATGGGGGTGGAAACATTTTGCTTTGGGGGTGTTTTTCTGCTAAGGGCACAGGACAACTTAATCGCATTAACGGGAAAATGGACGGAGCCATGTATCGTGAAATCCTGAACGACAACCTCCTTCCCTCTGCCAGGAAACTGAAAATGGGTCGTGGATGGGTGTTCCAGCACGACAATGACCCAAAACATACAGCAAAGGCAACAAAGGAGTGGCTCAAGAAGAAGCCCATTAAGGTCATGGAGTGGCCTAGTCAGTCTCCGGACCTTAATCCAATAGAAAACCTATGGAGGGAGCTCAAGCTCAGAGTTGCACAGAGACAGCCTCGAAACCTTAGAGATTTAGAGATGATCTGCAAAGAGGAGTGGACCAACATTCCTCCTAAAATGTGTGCAAACTTGGTCATCAATTACAAGAAACGTTTGACCTCTGTGCTTGCAAACAAGGGTTTTTCCACTAAGTATTAAGTCTTTTATTGTTAGAGGGTTAAAAAACTTATTTCACTCAATGAAATGCAAATCAGTTGCTATCTTTTATTTAAGGTTATTTTTTCCATTTTCCTTTTGATGTGCTATCTGCCACTGTTAAAATAAACCTACCATTGAAATGATACTGTTCTGAGACTTTTCATTTCTTTGTCATTGGACAAACTTACAAAATCAGTGAGGGGTCAAATAATTATTTCCTCCACTGTACATAAATCGTCAAACCTGAGGCTGAAGATTGTGGTGGTAGTCGGTGACCAGGGGATGATCGGATGGCACAACAGCCGTTTCAGGCCAGTGTGGCACTTGCTCATGTGCTTGTGTCCAGGGTAATGGCGGCGCAAGAGGGCTTCCGAGAAGAGCCTAGTTATAGCCCCGCCTACCGCATTCACCATTGGCCTAGAGTGCTGATGCAACAAAGGTTAAAAGTTAAAGAGAAACGCCGACCAAAAATTGAACTTTATACCAATCAGTAGCTGATACCCCCTTTTACATGAGAAATCTATTCTTTTTCACAAACAGACCATCAGGGGGCGCTGTATGACTGATATTGTGGTGAATCCCCTCCGACAAGAAAAGTACATACTTTTTTGGGGCAGTTTCCTGTCTGTGAACCTTGTTGCATTGTGGAAAATAGCTGTTACAGCTGTTTCCAACTGCCAAAAACCATGCAGCAGCTACATCACCTGCCAACACTAAGATGTTCACTGGAGTTCCTCTTTAAGGGATGGGTACTTGCCCTTCAGTGGCGAGATAGCGCATTGAGCTGCTTTGTGCTTTCCATGCAAAATTAGTTAAACAAAGTGACAGAATATCTATTTTCAAAGTGTCCGACAGATACAATATTACCACGTGCAACTCCATTCTTGACTGAACTTAGACAATTACAATTCAAAACATGATGTGGAAGTTTGCATAAAATGTGAATGTCCAAAATCTTGCTGAAAGGTAACCATAGCAATGAACTAACTACTCATTATCTAGATGCATAAAAACGTTCTGGACACTCCCCTTCTTGGAGAGTTCTGACCCTCTCCTTGGTCTTTCCTAACATGTGTGGAGCCAGGGCACTGGCGTACTGTTGAGTGAGGGCCGAGATATGCCAGTTCCAACATAGGTGTAATATACAGGATCTTCTCAAAAAATTAGCATATTGTGATAAAGTTCATTCTTTTCTGTAATGTACTGATAAACATTAGACTTTCATATATTTTAGATTCATTACACACAACTGAAGTAGTTCAAGCCTCGTATTGTTTTAATATTGATGATTTTGGCATACAGCTCATGAAAACCCAAATTAAATAATATATACCTAATAAAATAAAATAATATACCTAATAAAAAATTAGCATATTTCATCCGATCAATAAAAGAAAAGTGTTTTTAAAACAAAAAAAGTCAACCTTCAAATAATTATGTTCAGTTATGCACTCAATACTTGGTCGTGAATCCTTTTGCAGAAATGACTGCTTCAATGCGGCGTGGCATGGAGGCAATCAGCCTGTGGCACTGCTCAGGTGTTATGGAGGCCCAGGATGCTTTGATATCGGCCTTAAGCTCATCCAGAGTGTTGGGTCTTGCGTCTCTCAACTTTCTCTTCACAATATCCCACAGATTCTCTATGGGGTTCAGGTCAGGAGAGTTGGCAGGCCAATTGAGCACAGTAATACCATGGTCAGTAAACCATTTACCAGTGGTTTTGGCACTGTGAGCAGGTGCCAGGTCGTGCTGAAAAATGAAATCTTCATCTCCATAAAGCTTTACAGCAGATGGAAGCATGAACCCACTTTTGAACCAGAAACAGCGGCAGAAGCGCCTGACCTGGGCTACAGAGAAGCAGCACTGGACTGTTGCTCAGTGGTCCAAAGTACTTTTTTTAGATGAAAGCAGTTTTTACATGTCATTCGGAAATCAAGGTGCCAGAGTCTGGAGGAAGACTGGGGAGAGGGAAATGCCAAAATGCCTGACGTCCAGTGTCAAGTACCCACAGTCAGTGATGGTCTGGGGTGCCATGTCAGCTGCTGGTGTTGGTCCACTGTGTTTTATCAAGGGCAGGGTCAATGCAGCTAGCTATCAGGAGATTTTGGAGCACTTCATGCTTCCATCTGCTGAAAAGCTTTATGGAGATGATTTCATTTTTCAGCACGACCTGGCACCTGCTCACAGTGCCAAAACCACTGGTAAATGGTTTACTGACCATGGTATTACTGTGCTCAATTGGCCTGCCAACTCTCCTGACCTGAACCCCATAGAGAATCTGTGTGATATTGTGAAGAGAAAGTTGAGAGACGCAAGACCCAACACTCTGCATGAGCTTAAGGCCGCTATCGAAGCATCCTGGGCCTCCATAACACCTGAGCAGTGCCACAGGCTGATTGCCTCCATGCCACGCCGCATTGAAGCAGTCATTTCTGCAAAAGGATTCCCTACCAAGTATTGAGTGCATAACTAAACATAATTATTGGAAGGTTGACTTTTTTTTGTTTTAAAAACACTTTTCTTTTATTGGTCGGATGAAATATGCTATTTTTTTGAGATATGAATTTTGGGTTCATGAGCTGTATGCCAAAATCATCAATATTAAAACAATAAAAGGCTTGAACTACTTCAGTTGTGTGTATTTGAATCTAAAATATATGAAAGTCTAATGTTTATCAGTACATTACAGAAAATAATGAACTTTATCACAATATGCTAATTTTTTGAGAAGATCCTGTACACCAGTTAGTCGTCAATAGACGATCCAACATTTAGTGCATGTATGGCCTAACCTGGAGGTTTGCAAACAACCTGCCAATAACTTGGGTGGGATGAGGAGAAGAGAAGATGTGGAGAATTTATAATCTCCCCCCCCCCCTTTTCACAGGTGAATTAATCTGTCTCCATTACATTGTTATATTTCTTTACGTGCACTCCTGGATGCTTTGTACTTTTGCCCAGGGATTGCACTATGTCATGTTGTTCCAGGACACGCATTTATTCAATGTGCTGGCTTTCTTGGCTCTACCTGCAGGTGGGGGCGGTGCCCTTACCTACATACCCTCTTACTGGTCTTTGGGTGCCTTCCTCATTCTTCCTTTTTTTTATCCAACATTATCGGGTCGCATTTTCTTTTCCCCCCTTTCCCCCTATTTGCTGATACCTTTCTCTCCATGCAGTGTATATTCGCCCCCTTGTTAATCATGCAATCTTTGTATAGAAAGAGTTTAGGGATAGCATATGCATAAGATCAATATTTCATGACCTGCTTTTGCATATTACTCCAGAGGTGAATACACCTCTTTACGTCTCCTAGTTCTAAATAGGATACCCCCAGCTAAACAAGAGGTTTTAATAGGTAGAAGGTTTTTTAAGATGTATGTACATAAAGGAATATGTTTTTATGCATCTAGATAATGAGTAGTTAGTTTGTTGCTATGGTTACCTTTCAGCAAGGTTTAGGACATTCACGTTTTTATGTAAACTTGCACATCACGCTGTTGTGTCGTTCGATCATCCCCTGGTCACCCGACCCCCACTTACCCCACCACGATCTTAACCTCACGTTTGACGATTTATGTATATGATGAACATGGAACTGTTTGTTTTGTAAGCGTGGACAAAGTTAAGAATAAAGCATTTAAAGAGACAGTGTCTGGACTGCCTTGATGTACTAGGATTTGCAAGCATGTTTCACACATTAAAAACCAGATGCACGTCCCTCTGCTGATCCTATACCACGGGTTCCCAACCTTCTCCGGCCCGGGGACCACTTTCTGACCAAATTTTTCTCTGGGGCCTGTGTGTGTGTGGGGAGGGTCGCCTCCTAGCAGACAGTGTCATGTGCAGCGGGTTACGGGGGGGGGGGGGGGGGGGGGGCTGGGGTGCAGCGACACAGCTAGCGTTGCCCCAGTATAGGGAGTTTAGTTGCCCCAGTATGGCTAGTATAGTTACCCCAGTATAGCTAGTATAGTGTCCCAGTATAGCTAGCATAGTGCCCCAGTATAGCTAGTATAGTGTCCCAGTATAGCTAGCATAGTGCCCCAGTATAGCTAGTATAGTGTCCCAGTATAGCTAGTATAGTGGCCAGTATAGCTAGTATAGTTCCAGTATGGGTAGGTAGTGCCCCAGTATAGCTAGTATAGTGCCCAGTATAGCTAATATAGTGCCCAGTATAACTAGTATAGTGCCCAATATAGGTAGGTAGTGCCCCAGTATAGCTAGCATAGTGTCCAGTATAGCTAGTATAGTGCCCATTATTGGTAGGTAGTGCCCCAGTATAGCTAGAAAAGTGCCCAGTATAGCTAGTATAGTTCCCAGTATGGGTAGGTAGTGCCCCAGTATAGCTAGTATAGTGCCCAGTATGGGTAGGTAGTGCCCCAGTATAGCTAGTATAGTGCCCAGTATAACTAGTATAGAGCCCAGTATGGGTAGATAGTGCCCCAGTATAGCTAGTATAGTGCCCAGTATAGCTAGTATAGTGCCCAGTAAGGGTAGGTAGTGCCCCAGTATAGCTTGTATAATGCCCAGTATGGGTAGGTAGTGCCCCAGTATAGCTAGTATAGTGCCCAGTATGGGTAGGTAGTGCCCCAGTATAGCTAGTACAGTGCCCAGTATAGCTAGTATAGTTTCCAGTATAACTAGTATAGTGCCCCAGTATAGCTAGTATAGTGCCCAGTATGGGTAGGTAGTGCCCCAGTATAGCTAGTATAGTGCCCAGTATGGGTAGGTAGTGCCCCAGTATAGCTAGTATAGTGCACAATATAGGTAGGTAGTGCCCCAGTATAGCCAGTATAGTGCCCAGTATAGCTAGTATAGTGCACTGCCCAGTATAGGTAGTATAGTGCTCCAGTATAGCGCCCCAGTATGGGTAGGTAGTGCCCCAGTATAGCCACCCCCCCTCCCGCAGCTGCCACTGCTTTTACCTTAGCCAGTGGCCACTTCCTCTATATTCCGCTTTCCTGCCCATGTAACTGATTTATAGCAGCGCACCCCGTGGCTGCTGTGATGAGGCAGGAAGCAGGAGAGAGCGTGGCTTCCTGTAGCAGCGATGTGTATCGCTGTTACTATGGGAACCGCTCTCTCTCTCCTGCTTCCTGCCTCATCACAGCAGCCGCGGGGTGCGCTGCTGTGAATCAGTTACATGGGCAGGAAAGCGGAATATAGAGGAAGCGGCCACCGGCTAAGGTAACAGCAGTGGCAGCCGCGGGAGAGGATGGCTGTACTGGGGCACTACCTACCCATACTGGGGCGCTATACTGGGGCACTATACTACCTATACTGGGCAGTGCACAATACTAGCTATACTGGGCACTATACTAGCTATACTGGGGCACTACCTACCTATATTGTGCACTATACTAGCTATACTGGGGCACTACCTACCCATACTGGGCACTATACTAGCTATACTGGGGCACTACCTACCCATACTGGGGCACTACTTACCCATACTGGGCACTATACTAGCTATACTGGGGCACTATACTAGTTATACTGGGAACTATACTAGCTATACTGGGCACTGTACTAGCTATACTGGGGCACTACCTACCCATACTGGGCACTATACTAGCTATACTGGGGCACTACCTACCCATACTGGGCACTATACTAGCTATACTGGGGCACTACCTACCCATACAGAGCACTATACTAGCTAAACTGGGGCACTACCTACCCATACTGGGAACTATACTAGCTATACTGGGCACTTTTCTAGCTATACTGTTGTGAATCAGTTACACGGGCAGGTGAGGGGAATATAGAGGAAGTGGCCACCGGCTAAGGTAACAGCAGCAGCGGCCACAGGGGGGGGGGGGGGGCAAAAGGACAGTCCCACGGCCCAACTGCAAACATCCCACGGACCAGCAGTGGGCCGCGGACCGGTGGTTGGGAACCCCTGCGATATGCCACAGTGTATGTCAGGATGAAGCGTGTGTTTTGTCTGGAACATAGGCGTGAGCTTCCACCACCATTTGACTGAGTGGCAAACATACACTTCTTTTGTACTTTAGTGAAGATTCCATTTGTACCAACATCCCAGACCTAACAACCTACAACCTAGAAATCCCTGATTGAGAGACCCAGGAGACAAGGACAACCCAACCAAGAATTATTTGACTAACAGCGAACAAGAGCCATCTATGTCTGCACCTGTGGCCCTTTTTCACAGTAGCCACAGTCCAAATTCAAAAAGCAAAACCATCTACCATGTTCAGACCAGGATAAGGAGTGGGCACACCCAAAACCCAATAATAAATCTGTCATCTAGAGTTCTCATGGAACAAGGGATGTCTGTACTTTCAAAAGGCCTGTCTTTCTGCCCAATTTGATGTCTTTACATCAGAGGTTGATCTGTTCGCTCCAAAGAAGACCTTTGTCCCTACTGGCCAGCTTTCATCCACTGAGACCTATACACGTACAGTGCATTATGACACACCCCCAACCATTATTCAACTGGCCTCTTACAAACACAACCTCAAATTAACACAAAGAGTTGTCCTTAAAGATCTACCAGATAACATAAACATTATTATCAACCTTGACAATAAAGGCGGGGGTCATTGTTCTTCTCCATAATAAAGATGGCCATTGTGGCTTGCAGGATCTACTCACTGACAGCAAAAGTTATAAGTTATCATTATCTCTGCTAATTTCACATAGGGAGCATGTACCATTGTTTCTGAACTTACTTCCCTTGCACTCCACAATTAGTTTTGGTTGAACATGGCAATTCCATGTTCACGAACACTTTTGCAAACTTTACCGCGATTATTCATGAAGCAATCGTGTGCAGTGAGCCCCATTGATTTTAATGGCAGGTGAACTTTTGAAACCTTCATGGCATTTCTGCAGCCAGCATTTCTTTAGGAAATCCAGCACATGCACGACATGGAAAACTTGTGGCGGTCTTTAAAAAACACACGTCCCCGTAGACTTACATGATTTCCAGTAAGCCGCATGTCGCCACAGGAGCCACGCAGTAACATAGGTATGCGCTTGCGTTACTTCCGGCACAGCGCACCACACTGCAGGCAATGTGAACTACCCCATAGACTTTCATTGCCCTAGGCTGCGGTGAAATGCCGCACTGCAGCGCACCAGTGTGAAAGGGCCCTGAAAGTGACGCACATTAAGGGGGTGGTGGTGTAACAACATATGCTAATCAACAATCAGTAAGTGACAAAACTGTCCGTGACACTCTACATTTTTTTTAACCACACACACTGACTGATATCACTGAAAGTGATGCACAGTAAGGTGTGTTGGTGTAACAACATATGCTAATGTGTAACACTGACTGATATCACTGAAAGTGATGCACAGTAAGGTGTGTTGGTGTAACAACATATGCTAATCAACAGTCAGTAGGTGACAAAAATGTATGTGACACTCATTTATTTTTTAACCACATACTGACTGTGATATCACTGAAAGTAATGCACAGGTGAGTTGGTGTAAAAACGTATGCTAATCAACAATCAGTAAGTGACAAAAAGGTCCATGACACTGTAAATTTTATCTTTTAAATGAATGGAAAGTCTCAAATCCTCACTCAATAGATGCTAATGGCATCTATTGACAGGGATGCACATCCAATATTCGGGTATCCGAACTACCCAGATAATCCGAACTTTTTCCACTATCCGAACTCTGATTCGGATACCGGATATATGTGTAAATCCGAATAGCACTATCCGAGCAATCTTGGATATCTATCTGGAATCCAGGTCGGATAGTAAGTTTGGATATCCGAATAGAGGCTTTCAATGGCAAAAATCACATTGGAGGCATTCAGTCCGAGAGAGAGAGAGAGAGAGAGAGAGAGAGAGAGAGAGAGAGAGAGAGAGATATTTGGAAGCAATTTGAGCTATTTAAAGGCCACTTCCGGTTTTCTAACCAGATATCTGAATCAATTCGGATTTCCCGGTATCATGCTGATACGTGACGAGGTACTACACCAGTATATACAACGTGGTCAGAACGCGTACGTACAAAAAGGGCGCCTGGACAAAAAGGGCGCGGGGTGTAAACTCTAAATAATAATTAATCATTAATAGGGTTTATAAATATAGTGTGCTATATTTCGTTTACAAATAATGTTTAACAAAATTATAAATCATTAAATAATGTTTATGAAATCGGAAATTGTGAAAACGTTAATCTTCCCTGTTTCAAAAGTTAAACTTATAATTACGTTTATAAAAAAACCAATAATATATGTTTAATTGTTATAATTGTATATTATTGTGAATAACCGTCATTTATGGTTTGTTCTTATAATAAAATCTGAAAATATTGTTTATAAAGATGATATAAATATAACTACGTTCGTAATAAGTGTTGTAATACATTAGTAATTATTACTAAAATTTTACTAAAACTATACCTAAGCCTACTCTTACACAGAACCCTACCTGTACCTATCCCTAACCCCTAGACTCCCCTGTTGGTGACTAAACCTAAGACCCCCCTATTGGTGCCTAAACCTAAGACCCCCCTGTTGGTGCCTAAACCTAAGACCCCCCTGTTGGTGCCTAAACCTAAGACCCCCCTGTTGGTGCCGAAACCTAAGACCCCCCTGTTGGTGCCTAAACCTAAGACCCCCCTGTTGGTGCCTAAACCTAAGACCCCCCTGTTGGTGCCTAAACCTAAGACCCCCCTGTTGGTGCCTAAACCTAAGACCCCCCTGTTGGTGCCTAAACCTAAGACCCCCCCTGTTGGTGCCTAAGTAACCCTCCCTGTACCTACCCCTAACCCCTAGACCCCCCTCTTGGTGCCTAAACCTAAGACCCCTCTGTTGGTGCCTAAACCTAAGACCCCCCCTGTTAATGCCTAAACCTAAGACCCCCCTGTTGGTGCCTAAACCTAAGACCCCCCCTGTTGTTGCCTAAGTACCCCTCCCTGTACCTACCCCTAACCCCTAGACCCCCCTATTGGTGCCTAAACCTAAGACCCCCCTGTTGGTGCCTAAACCTAAGACCCCCCTTTATTATGTGGATAATAATGTTTTACTAATTGTGGATTCAAAAAATATTTTGCAATTTACGTTACGTACTGATCGCTTTATTTTGTGAATAATAATGTTTTACAAACAGTAAGGGATAAAACTTTAAATAATGTTTTAATTATTTAAATAAGATAAATATGTTTAGTATTTTCATAAACGTTATTCGGCACGGGTGCATTTTATAAACGTAAATCACCACAAGTTCAGTTATAAATCATTAAACATCGCCGGGCGCCGTTTGTAAACTTTATTTAGCTCCTGGCGCCCTTTTTTCCTACTCGGCGCCCATTAAACGCTATTTATTATGGGAGTGAATGGCGGCGCCCTTTTTGTCCACTAGCGGCATGCGCCCTTTTTTCCCAGCTCCGGTCAGAACAGGCTGGAGTTGTACACAAGTCAGATGTATTGAGGCAATAAGGTAATAAGGCAGGCTGAGTCGAACACTAGAGTTGGGCCGAACGGTTCGCCTGCGAACGGTTCCATGCGAACTTCAGTGGTTCGCGTTCGCGTCCCGCAGGCGAACCTTTGCGGAAGTTCGGTTCGCCCCATAATGCACATGGAGGGTCAACTTTGACCCTCTACATCACAGTCAGCAGGCCCAGTGTAGCCAATTAGGCTACACTAGCCCCTGGAGCCCCACCCCCCCTTATATAAGGCAGGCAGCGGCGGCCATTACGGCCACTCGTGTGCCTGCATTAGTCAGAGTAGGGCGAGCTGCTACAGACTGTCTCTCAGGGAAAGATTAGTTAGGCTTAGCTTGTTCCTGTCTGGCTGCATACCTGTTCTGTGAACCCACCACTGCATACCTGTGCTGTGAACCCACCACTGCATACCTGTGCTGTGAACCCACCACTGCATACCTGTTCTGTTCAGTGGACCCGCCACTGTATACCTGTTCATTGAACCCACCACTGCATACCTGTGCTGTGAACCCACCACTGCATACCTGTGCTGTGAACCCACCACTGCATACCTGTGCTGTGAACCCACCACTGCATACCTGTTCTGTTCAGTGGACCCGCCACTGCATACCTGTTCTGTTTAGTGAACCGCCACTGTATACCTGTTCTGTTTAGTGAACCCGCCACTGCATACCTGTTCTGTTCAGTGAACCCACCGCATCAGTGCGCATACCTGTGCAGTTAAGTGAACCCGCCACTGCATACCTGTTCTGTTCAGTGGACCCGCCACTGCATACCTGTTCTGTTTAGTGAACCGCCACTGTATACCTGTTCTGTTTAGTGAACCCGCCACTGCATACCTGTTCTGTTCAGTGGACCCGCCACTGCATACCTGTTCTGTTTAGTGAACCCGCCACTGCATACCTGTTCTGTTCAGTGGACCCGCCACTGCATACCTGTTCTGTTTAGTGAACCCACCACTGCATACCTGTTCTGTTCAGTGGACCCGCCACTGTGTATACCTGTTCATTGAACCCACCACTGCATACCTGTGCTGTGAACCCACCACTGCATACCTGTGCTGTGAACCCACCACTGCATACCTGTTCTGTTCAGTGGACCCGCCACTGCATACCTGTTCTGTTTAGTGAACCGCCACTGTATACCTGTTCTGTTTAGTGAACCCGCCACTGCATACCTGTTCTGTTCAGTGGACCCACCGCATCAGTGCGCATACCTGTGCAGTTAAGTGAACCCGCCACTGCATACCTGTTCTGTTCAGTGGACCCGCCACTGCATACCTGTTCTGTTTAGTGAACCCGCCACTGCATACCTGTTCTGTTCAGTGAACCCACCGCATCAGTGCGCATACCTGTGCAGTTAAGTGAACCCGCCACTGCATACCTGTTCTGTTCAGTGGACCCGCCACTGTATACCTGTTCTGTTTAGTGAACCGCCACTGCATACCTGTTCTGTTCAGTGGACCCGCCACTGCATACCTGTTCTGTTTAGTCAACCGCCACTGTATACCTGTTCTGTTTAGTGAACCCGCCACTGCATACCTGTTCTGTTCAGTGGACCCACCGCATCAGTGCGCATACCTGTGCAGTTAAGTGAACCCGCCACTGCATACCTGTTCTGTTCAGTGGACCCGCCACTGCATACCTGTTCTGTTTAGTGAACCCGCCACTGCATACCTGTTCTGTTCAGTGAACTCACCGCATCAGTGCGCATACCTGTGCAGTTAAGTGAACCCGCCACTGCATACCTGTTCTGTTCAGTGGACCCGCCACTGCATACCTGTTCTGTTTAGTGAACCGCCACTGTATACCTGTTCTGTTTAGTGAACCCGCCACTGCATACCTGTTCTGTTCAGTGGACCCGCCACTGCATACCTGTTCTGTTTAGTGAACCGCCACTGTATACCTGTTCTGTTTAGTGAACCCGCCACTGCATACCTGTTCTGTTCAGTGGACCCGCCACTGCATACCTGTTCTGTGAACCCGCCACTGTATACCTGTTCTGTTCAGTGAACCCACCGCATCAGTGCGCATACCTGTGCAGTTAAGTGAACCCACCTACCTACGTGAGTGCACGTAGTGTGATATACCACTCCGTGCATACCCGATATGGACAAAACAGGTAGAGGAAGAGGTAGTGGCAGAGCCAGAGGAAGGCCACCCGGCAGGTCTGCGCGAGGTCGTGTAAATGTAATTTCGTGTGGACCTGGCCCACAGTACAGTGCTCGGAAGAAGGCACGTCCCATCACCTCCCAAGATTGTCAGGACGTGGTTGAGTATTTAGCGACACAGAACACCTCATCTTGCTCAGCCACCAGTGCTACTACTAGCACCACTTCCGCTGCATTTGACACTTCGCAAGAATTATTTAGTGGTGAAATCACTGATGCACAGCCATTGTTGTTACAGCCAGATGAATTTTCACCAGCTCATATGTCTGAGTTACGCGGCAACATTATGGATGTAACGTGTAAGGAGGATGAAGGACCTACTGATGTTGGTGCATGTTTGGATTTGTCTGAGGCAAGCGAAGCTGGGCAGGATGATTACGATGATGACGATGATAGGGATCCTCTGTATGTACCCAATAGAGGAGATGAAGAGGGGGACAGTTCAGAGGGGGAGTCAGAGAGTAGGAGGAGGAGAGAAGTTGCTGAAAGAAGCTGGGGCAGCTCTTCGTCAGAAACAGCTGGTGGCAGTGTCCGGCACCATGTATTGCCACCTATGTACAGCCAGCCAACTTGCCCTTCAGCATCAGCTGCTGAGGTCCCCATAGTGCCCACATCCCAGGGTGGCTCAGCGGTGTGGAAATTTTTTAATGTGTGTGCCTCAGATCGGACCAAAGCCATCTGTTCGCTCTGCCAACAAAAATTGAGCCGTGGAAAGGCCAACACTCACGTAGGGACAAGTGCCTTACGAAGGCACCTGGAGAAAAGGCACAAACAGCAATGGGATGGCCACCTGAGCAAAAGCAGCAGCAGCACACAAAAGCAAAGCCACCCTCCTTCTCCTCTTCCTCCTCCATCAGGTGCATTATCTGCTTCTGCCGCTTTCTCCCTTCCACCTTCACAGGCACCCTCCTCCACTCCGCCTCTGCCCTTGAGCGGTTCCTGCTCCTCTGCCCACAGCAGCAGTCAGGTGTCCGTGAAGGAAATGTTTGAGCGGAAGAAGCCAATTTCGGCCAGTCACCCCCTTGCCCGGCATCTGACAGCTGGCGTGGCGGAACTGTTAGCTCGGCAGCTGTTACCATACCGGCTGGTGGACTCTGAGGCCTTCCGTAAATTTGTGGCCATCGGAACACAGCAGTGGAAGATGCCAGGCCGCACTTATTTTTCGAGAAAGGCCATACCCCAACTGCACCGTGAAGTTGAGAGGCAAGTGGTGTCATCTCTTGCGAAGAGCGTTGGGTCAAGGGTACACCTGACCACGGATGCCTGGTCTGCCAAGCACGGGCAGGGCCGCTACATTACCTACACAGCCCATTGGGTGAACCTGGTGGTGAACGATGGCAAGCAGGGCGCAGCGGACAAAATTGTGACACCTCCACGGCTTGCAGGCAGGCCTCCTGCCACCTCCTCTCCTCCTGCTACATGCTCTTCGCTGTCCTCCTCCTCCTTGGCTGAGTGGCAGTTCTCCTCTCCAGCTACACAGCCCCAGCTCCGCAGGGCCTATGCTGCATGCCAGGTACGACGGTGTCACGCCATCTTAGACATGGCTTGTCTCAAAGCGGAGAGTCACACTGGAGCAGCTCTCCTGGCTGCTCTTAAGAAACAGGTGGATGAGTGGCTGACCCCGCACCACCTGGAGATAGGCAACGTGGTGTGCGACAACGGCAGCAATCTGCTTGCCGCTTTGCATATGGGGAAGCTGACACACATACCCTGCATGGCACATGTCATGAATCTAGTGGTTCAAAGATTTGTGGCAAAGTACCCTGGCTTAGCGAATGTCCTGAAGCAGGCCAGGAAGTTCTGTGGGCATTTGAGGCGGTCTTACACAGCCATGGCACGCTTTGCAGAAATTCAGCGGAAAAACAACATGCCGGTGAGACGCCTCATTTGCGATAGCCCGACTCGCTGGAACTCGACCCTGCTCATGTTCTCCCGCCTGCTAGAACAGAAGAAAGCCGTGACCCACTACCTCTACAACTACAGTAGAATGAAACAGTCTGGGAAGATGGGGATGTTCTGGCCCGACAACTGGACACTGATGGAAAATGCATGCAGGCTCATGCGGCCGTTTGAGGAGGTGACCAACCTGGTGAGCCGCAGTGAGGGCACCATCAGCGACTTAATTCCCTACGCTTACTTCTTGGAGCGTGCTGTGCGTAGAGTGGCGGATGAAGCTGTGAATGAGCGTGACCAGGAACCGTTACGGCAGGAACAGGCATGGGACCAATTTTCATCAGACCCAGCTGTTTCCTCAACACCTGCGGCAGCACAGAGGGGGGAGGAGGAGGAAGAAGAGAAGTCGTGTGCAGAAGACGAATCAGACTCAGAGGATGATGAGCAAGGTGTTTCTTTGGGGGAGGAGGAGGAGGAGTGGACAGCGGCAGGAGAACAACCTCAGCAGGCATCGCAAGGGGCTTGTGCTGCTCAACCTTCCCGTGGTATTGTTCGCGGCTGGGGGGAGGAGGTTGACTTACCTGACGTCACTGAGGAAGAGCAAGAGGAGATGGAGGGTACTGGATCCGACTTTGTGCAGATGTCGTCTTTTATGCTGTCCTGCCTGTTGAGGGACCCCCGTATAAAAAACCTCAAGGGGAATGAGCTGTACTGGGTGGCCACACTACTAGACCCTCGGTACAGGCACAAAGTGGCGGACCTGTTACCAACTCACCGGAAGGTGGAAAGGATGCAGCACATGCAGAACCAGCTGTCAACTATGCTTTACAATGCCTTTAAGGGTGATGTGACGGCACAACGCCAGCAAGGTACCACTGCCACTAATCCTCCTCCCGTGTCCACGCAGTCAAAGACAGGACGCTCCAGCGATCTCATGGTGATGTCGGACATGCTGACGTTCTTTAGTCCAACGCCTCGCCGTAGCCCTTCCGGATCCACCCTCCACCAACGCCTGGAACGGCAGGTAGCCGACTACCTGGCCTTAAGTGTGGATGTAGACACTGCTGTGAACAGCGATGAGGAACCCTTGAACTACTGGGTGCGCAGGCTTGACCTGTGGCCAGAGCTGTCCCAATTTGCCATCCAACTTCTCTCCTGCCCTGCCGCAAGCGTCCTCTCAGAAAGGACCTTCAGCGCAGCTGGAGGCATTGTCACAGAGAAGAGAAGTCGCCTAAGTCACAAAAGTGTTAAGTACCTCACCTTTATCAAAATGAATGAGGCATGGATCCCGGAGGGCTGCTGCCCGCCCCAAGACTAAGTCAGTCCCCGCACATACAGCATCTCTGCCTGCACGCCGTTTGACTGGCTGCCTGGCCTGCCCCAAGAAGACTAAGTCGCTCCCAGTCCCTCCACACAGCATGTCTGCCTGCAGGCCGCTTGACTACCTTCTCCGCCACCACCAACAGGGTCCGGGACTCCAGGCGGATTGCTGAATTTTTTAGGCCGCTGTAATAATTTTTCGGGTGCGTGTACATGACTGCCTAATTTTTCTGGCTGCACTGCGGGCAGCTGCAACAACAAAAGAAAAGGCATGTACATGCGCCCATTCCCCTTCGTGATCATTACCTTGCCGTGGTGAAGGGGCTTGCGTATCACAATGGAGCAATGACCGGCGCCTAGATGAGTGTCTCGGGGGGCACACCCACGATAATAAGGTCGTTGCCTCATTGTGGTCAGACCAAATTTGATCAGCTGGACAGTCACTGTTCTGTCATTCAGCTACATCAGCCAGGTGACCATATGGGCTGTAAAGCCACCAAAACCTCTCGCCATGGTGCGCACCAGTAAAGCACGGCCGTCACTACACAAACAGCTGTTTGCGGTGCGTTACACGATGAGTTTGGTGTGTCAGTGTGAAGCAGTACCTTAATTACACTACCTGATTGATGTATACACATGCAAGATGTTTGAAAGCACTTTAGGCCTGTCCTTTAGCATTCAATGTGATTTCTGCCCTTAAAACGCTGCTTTGCGTCAAATCCAGATTTTTCCCGGGGAATTTTGGCATGTATCCCACTCCGCCATCCCCCCCTCCAGGTGTTAGACCCCTTGAAACATCTTTTCCATCACTTTTGTGGCCAGCATAATTTTTTTTTTTCAAAGTTCGCATCCCCATTGAAGTCTATTGCGGTTCGCGAACTTTAACGCGAACCGAACCTTTCGCGAAAGTTCGCGAACCCGGTTCGCGAAACGAAAATCGGAGGTTCGGCCCAACACTATCGAACACGTGTATTAGATGGCAGTGGTACAAAAGGACTAGACAAAGGCAAGGTTAAGAGGCAGGCAAGAGGTTCGGTACACAGATAAATATACAATAGATGTTACTTCAACAATATTACGAGAATATTACGAATATATTACAAATATAAATAACTACAAAATAGCACTGACTGACTGGAGTACATATACAGTGGCTTGCTAAAGTATTTGGCCCCCTTGAAGTTTTCCACATTTTGTCACATTACTGCCACAAACATGAATCAATTTTATTGGAATTCCACCTGAAAGACCAATACAAAGTGGTGTACATGTGAGAAGTGGAACATTAAATCATACATGATTCCAAACATTTTTTACAAATCAATAACTGCAAAGTGGGGTGTGCGTAATTATTCAGCCCCCTGAGTCAATACTTTGTAGAACTACCTTTTGCTGCAATTACAGCTGCCAGTCTTTTAGGGTATGTCTCTACCAGCTTTGCACATCTAGAGACTGGAATCCTTGCCCATTCTTCTTTGCAAAACAGCTCCAGCTCAGTCAGATTAGATGGACAGCATTTGTGAACAGCAGTTTTCAGATCTTGCCACAGATTCTCGATTGGATTCAGATCTGGACTTTGATTGAGCCTATCTAACGCATAGATATGTTTTGTTTTAAACCATTCCATTGTTGCCCTGGCTTTATGTTTAGGGTCGTTGTCCTGCTGGAAGGTGAACCTCCGCCCCAGTCTCAAGTCTTTTGCAGACTCCAAGAGGTTTTCTTCCAAGATTGCCCTGTATTTGGCTCCATCCATCTTCCCATCAACTCTGATTAGCTTCCCTGTCCCTGCTGAAGAGAGGCACCCTCAGAGCATGATGCTGCCACCACCATATTTGACAGTGGGGATGGTGTGTTCAGAGTGATGAGCAGTGTTAGTTTTACGCCACACATAGCGTTTTGCATATTGGCCAAAAAGTTCAATTTTTGTCTCGTCCGACCAGAGCACCTTCTTCCACATGTTTGCTGTGTCCCCCACATGGCTTGTGGCAAACTGCAAACGGGACTTATTATGCTTTTCTGTTAACAATGACTTTCTTCTTGTCACTCTTCCATAAGAGCCAACTTTGTGCAGTGCACAACTAATAGTTGTCCTATGGACAGATTCCCCCACCTGAGCTGTAGATCTCTGCAGCTCGTCCAGAGTCACCATGGGCCTCTTGACTGCATTTCTGATTAGCGTTCATCTTGTTCGGCCTGTGAGTTTAGGTGGACGGCCTTGTCTTCTTGGTAGGTTTACAGCTGTGCCATACTCCTTCCATTTCTGAATGATCGCTTGAACAGTGCTCTGTGGGATGTTCAAGGCTTTGGAAATCTTTTTGTAGCCTAAGCCTGCTTTAAATTTCTCAATAACTTTATCCCTGACCTGTCTGGTGTGTTCTTTGGACTTCATGGTGTTGTTGCTGCCAAGATTCTCTTAGACAACCTCTGAGGCCGTCACAGAGCAGCTGTATTTGTACTGACATTAGATTACACACAGGTGCACTCTATTTAGTCATTAGCACTCATCAGGCAATGTTTATGTGCAACTGACTGCACTCAGACCAAAGGGGACTGAATAATTACGCACACCCCACTTTGCAGTTATTGATTTGTAAAAAATGTTTGGAATCATGTATGATTTTTGTTCCACTTCTCACGTGTACACCACTTTGTACTGGTCTTTCACGTGAAATTCCAATAAAATTGATTCATGTTTGTGGCAGTAATGTGACAAAATGTGGAAAACTTCAAGGGGGCCGAATACTTTTGCAAGCCACTGTATATTATGCTGCGCACAATAATAATAATAATAATGGCAGTATTTGTATAGTGCCTTTCTCCTGTCGGACTCAAAGCGCTTGCGAGGCAGCCACTAGAGCACACTCCGTGTTAAGGAGACTTGCCCAAGAAACTCCTTACTGAAATAGGTGCTGGCTTACTGAACAGGCAGAGCTGAGATTTGAACCCAGGTCTCCTGTATCAGAGGCAGAGCCCTTAACCATTACACATTGTTTAAATGTATCTCCCAGAATCTAAAATAGAGATGGGCCGAACCTCCGATTTTAGGTTTGCGAACCTACCGCGAAAGTTCAGTTCATGTGAACTTTAGCGAACCACAATAGACTTCAATGGAGAGGCGAACTTGGAAATTTAGAAAAAAATTATGCTGGCTAGAAAAATGATGGAAAAGATGTTTCACGCGGTCTAATACCTGGACGGAGACATGGTTGAGTGGGATACACGTCAAAAGTCTCAATAAAAAACCTAGATTTGATGCAAACCACTGTTTTAAGGTCAGAAATCACATTGAATGTTGAATTGCAGGCCTAAACTGCTTTACAGCATCTTGCATGTGTATACATCTATCAGGAAGTGAATCTTGTTTTCCAGGGATTTGTAGGATGTCAAAAGCACGCTCACATACATTGGCCAGGAATTGAACCCATGTCAACTGCTTGGAGGGCAGCTATGCTCACCACTATACCACCAACACTACAGGCTGAAGTCAGCCTAGCTGGCCTGGGAAGGATGAAAAGCTAGGTGGCCATGTAACCATTCCTGCTAACCTAAAGCTTACTTGTGTCTTACAACACATTGGCTTAAGACTATACCAAATCCAATGCTCCAATATGGGGAAGCTTCTCTGTTTGCTGTTTTTTTGTTTTGTTTTGTTGTGTCACAGTTCACTCATCTCTTCAACTACAAGAAACGCCCAGGAGTAGTCTTAGCTACCGTAATATCTATGTTACGGCAGGGCCCTTATTACACTTTCTCTTACAGGGCTATGTAAACCGTTTTGCCCATGCGATAAAGCGTGGTGCAAAAATGAAATCATGCCTAGCAGAGGATGGTTTCAATCCATCAACCTCTGGGTTATGGGCCCAGCACACTTCCACTGCGCCACTCTTCTTACATTTGTATACAATCTTCAAGTTTAAGAAGGGTGCATTAGTTGAAATAGTTACACTACAATCTATGTTACAGCAAGGCCCTAATGACACTTTCTCTTAAGAGGCTATGGCCGCCGATTGGCCCATGTGGTAAAGCAAGGTGTAAAAAATAAAGTACACCTAGCAGAGGATGGTTTCGATCCATCAACCTCTGGGTTATGGGCCCAGCACACTTCCGCTGAGCCACTCTGCTTAAATTTGTATTGTTATATGTTGAATGTTTTGAGAATTTAATCAAATGATATATCATTGACGGATTTTGATTTCTACATTTGGCTAAGGGCCCTGCCGGATGAGAAATTATATCTGTATGATGTCATGAGATTGATATATCAAAGCTATTGTTTAATATAGTGATACTTATACAATATTGGTTAATAAATATACAGTATAAGGTTTTAAAATGAACATTCAGAAGTCTGCTGAGCTTAGGGTATGGTCATTTCCTTTTGGAATTTAAGGTCACAGATTTCAAGACCAATCCTCATTAAAAGTGTAGAAAATAGATCTCTGTCAAGCCAGGCTTCTGGTTGCAGACATCGTATCCTGGTTACGTAGTCAACAGCTGGTTGTTTTGTGACGTGATTCAACCTTAAATTATTCTGAGTTAGGAAAAGAGGTTTCGTTCCATATATATTTGAAGACTCAAAAAGTTACATCATAGCATTATTGCTGGTCCAATCAGAAGGCAGAACAGTAGAAATACTGAGAACTAACATATATATAAGAACCAGCAGGAAGGTCTGGACTCTCAGACACACACACACACATTCATTCATCCTCTTTACATGACAGACACATATACACATATACATACTCTCAAAGAAGATTACTACAGACAATAGATTCGATATACAGATTACACAGCAATTTTAATCATTCTGTTTTTATATCTTTTGTAACTGATTTTGATGTACCAAAGAACTGTACCTTTTTGATTATTGAACATCTACGAAGATCAATAACGTCCAATTAAAGTCCACATTTTACTGTCTCCTGAGGACTTTGTTTTTAAACAAACCTTTTAACCCCATTTAACATGTATACAATCTTCAAGTTTAAGAAGGGTACATTAGTTGAAATAGTTACACTACAATCTATGTTACAGCAAGGCCCTAATGACACTTTCTCTTAAGAGGCTATGGCCGCCGATTGGCTCATGTGGTAAAGCAAGGTGTAAAAAATAAAGTACACCTAGCAGAGGATGGCTTTGATCCATCAACCTCTGGGTTATGGGCCCAGCACACTTCTGCTGTGCCACTCTGCAGTCTGCTTACATTTGTATACAATCTTCAAGTTTAAGAAGGGTAGATTAGTTGAAATAGTTATACTACAATCTATGTTACAGCAAGGCCCTAATGACACTTTCTCTTAACCTCTTGACGACCAGCTAACGCCGATTGGCGTAAACTGGTCGTCTGCAGGTTACCATGGAAACGGCCGCTCGAACGAGTGCCCTTTCAATGTCAGTTCTCGGAGGGGGTCTCCGTGAACAGCTGGAGAGCCGCCAATCGCGGCTCTCCGGCAAAATGTAAACAGGCGGGGAAGAAATCCCCGCTGTTTACATCATACGGCGCTGCTGCGCAGCAGCGCCGTAAGGCAGATCGGCGATCCCCGGCCTCTGATTGGCCGGGGATCGCCGGCATATGATAGGCTGAAGCCTATCCTTCAATGCGCAGGACGGAAATCCGTCCTGCGCAGCTCACAGGGGGAGGGAGAGGGAGGGAGCGGGCGAGACGGCGGAGAACGCTGCGGAGGGGGGCTTTGAAGAGCCCCCCCGCTAAGCAAATGCAGCCGGCGGCGATCAGACCCCCCCAGCAGGACATCCCCCTAGTGGGGAAAAAAGGGGGGTAGTCTGATCGCCCTGCTGCACTCGTGATCGGTGCTGCGGGCTGTAGAGCCCACGCAGCACCGATCAGTGAAAAATCCCCTGGTCGGCAAGTTGTTAAGAGGCTAGGGCCGCAGATAGGCCCAAGTGGTAAAGCAAGGTGTAAAAAATGAAGTACACCTAGCAGAGGATGGTTTTGATCCATCAAGCTCCGGGTTATGGGCCCAGCACACTTCTGCTGCGCCACTCTGCAGCCTCCTTACATTTCTATACAATCTTCAAGTTTAAAGAGAATCTGTATTGTTAAAATTGCACAAAAGTAAACATACCAGTGCGTTAGGGGACATCTCCTATTACCCTCTGACACAATTTTGCGGCTCCTCGCCGCATTAAAAGTGGTTAAAAACAGTTTTAAAAAGTTTGTTTATAAACAAACAAAATGGCCACCAAAACAGGAAGTAGGTTGATGTACAGTATGTCCACACATAGAAAATACAGCTATACACAAGCAGGCTGTATACAGCCTTCCTTTTGAATCTCAAGAGATCATTTGTGTGTTTCTTTCCCCCTGTTCTCATGCACTGAAGTTTCAGGCTGCTTGTTTCTTCCTGCAAACAGCTTTGCCCTTGTCTGTAATTCTTCAGTATGTGAAAGCCCAGCCAGCTCAGAGGATGATTTATCCAGCTTGTAAAAGATAAGAGAGAAGAGAGAAGCTGCTCTAATCTTAAATAACTCACAGGCAGTGTGCATAGAGGGGCCTGGAAGGGGGAGTTCATAGCAGAACCACAACACTGAAGAACTTGGCAGCCTTCCAGACACAGGCCGACAAGTCTGACAGGGGAAAGATACATTGAATTATTACAGAGACAGTGATAGTATAAAGTGCTGCAGTAAGTCAGAACACATTAGAATAGCTTTTTGAACTCGTAGGATGATAAAAAACATAATGCATTTTTTGTTACGGAGTCTCTTTAAGAAGGGTGCATTAGTTGAAATAGTTATACTACAATCTATGTTACAGCAAGGCCCTAATGACACTTTCTCTTAAGGGGCTATGGCGGCCATCCGATGGCGGTTATCCGATTCAATTTGGATTCCGGAACGTTTGGATTCGGATATCCGATTCGGATCTGGATATCTGGGTATCTGGATCTGAATCAATTCGGATTTTAAAAAGGGATATCCAAGCATCCCTGTCTATTGATACACTTTACCTATTGGGAATAATTGTTTGAACTCCAACAAGCTTTTTCTATTTTTTTTACCCTGTCCAGTGTGGAATTAAAGAGACACTGAAGTCTCAAAAAAACCCATCTTTTTATTTAACAAATGTGTTTAACATATTAGCCCTAACTAAACTGCTGCATTCCCGCCACTGAAATCTATCTAAATCCCCCTTAACTCGCCCTCCCTCTCCCCTGCAAAATCCACAACTTTCTTGGTCATGGATTTTGCTGCCCTGTGCGCTTCCATGTGAGGCAGAGCTATGAGCTGCAACTCTGCCTCAAACGCATCTGTCAGCGGCGGATCTCCGCCTCTCCCCCGCCCCTCTCAGCGAAGGAAGACTGAGAGGGGCGGGGGAGAGGCGGCGATCCAGGCTGACAGACACGCTGAGAGGCAGAGCCAGAGCCGGATTAAGACCACACAGGGCCCCAAGCAAAACAATAAATTTGGGGCCCCTCTCCTCAGCCACCCTGTTGAAAGGATGCCCCCCCCCCCCCCCACCAGTATAGGTGACCATATATCCCTGCAGTATAGGTAGTTGGATGTTCTCCTACTATAGATAGTAGCCAGATGTCTCCCCAGAATAGATAGCAAGACAACCCCACAGTAAAGGTAGCCAGATGTCCTCCCACTATAGGTAGCCAGATGACCCCCAAGTATATATAGCCAGCTGTCACCCCCCAGTATAGGTAGCCAGATGCCAACAGATGTATGGCCACTTTAATTCCCCAAGGCTCATTCCTCCCCCCACTCACTTATGCCCTCCTCTTTGGCACCATCTCCCTCTGTCAGGCCACACATCTTTACTGACCTTCCTCCTGGCACCATGATCCCTGCCTTGCTAATGCTAATTTCCCACGTTTCGGTACCCCTCCTTCCATCACTGTTTTCACTCCACCCCCCCCCCCCCCCCCCTCAACAACCATGCCTTTTTGGTGGTCAGTGGCAGTGCATCACTGCCTGCACTGCACTCAACCCACTTTACTATAGTATGAAACCCTATAGGCCACATCCCTACTCAGTACTGACATGTAGAAAAGCCATTATGATTCGATCATAATGAAATAATCTGTCAGTAACAATTGATGCATGTATGGCCAGTTTTAGATTATGGTTTCTAATAACAAGATTGGAGAGAGGCGAGAGAAGGCAAAGCAGGTGTACGGCATAACGGCACTCAGCACCGGTTACCCAAACCAGGAGCCCCATAGCAGCAATAATATCAGGCCTGGATTTACATCACAGGAGCCCATAGGCACAGACACTGCAAGTGTGCAGGCTGGCCCAGCTTTCACCTCCCCCTACTTCCCCTGCCGTGCGTAAGTAACCACAGGTGCCTCTTAGGCTCAACACACACCATACAATCTAGGTTGTTTAATCTTACCACTTTCATGTTATACAAGAGCTTATCCAATCAATCATTGAAGGTATTTTCAATCTGTTGGCCCTTATACTACATAGATTTGGTAAATCTGTACAACCAAGATTGTATGGTGTGTGTTGAGCTTTAGAATTAGGTATCAAGAAGTACCCTCAACATTAGTTTGAGGTGCCCTCAAGTATTAGGTAGGTAGCTAGAGATGCCCCAGACTGAAGGGAGA
The DNA here is from genome assembly GCF_040937935.1 of Hyperolius riggenbachi. Lineage (NCBI taxonomy): Eukaryota > Metazoa > Chordata > Amphibia > Anura > Hyperoliidae > Hyperolius > Hyperolius riggenbachi. The sequence continues at coordinate 154,084,181 of NC_090651.1, read as the reverse complement.
TCTCGTTAGTGGAATGCAGGGAGCTGGGTGAATAACCTCACATTTGCGCTCTGCTCAGGACTCTACATAGGAAAGGAGGGAGGCAGGCACTAGGGGAGAGAAGTGAGACACCCTTCCATTTTAAGGCACCTGTAGGCACGTGCCTACAGTGCCTTATGGAAAATCCAGCCCTGAATAATATGCTGCGCGAGGCGCAAATGGGAAATTCGGGGCTCCGGTGATCGCCGTACCCTAAAATCACACCTCCCTCAGAGTTGTGATGACTTGGAGGGGGAATAGTATTTATCGCTGCCAGGGAGTTTATTGGCAGCAGGAAGAGCAATCATTCAGCGCTTCCGGTGCCCAACTCACCTACAGCGTACAAATACTAAGGACTCAGACACACTATAAGCGATTTTATGAGCGCTTTTAGCCATCAGAGTCTTCTGAGAGCTTTTTTAAAAACGCTCAAATTGACTTACATTAAAATCGCGGTAAAATCGCTCAGAAAAGTGTGTATAGTTTTTCTGAGCCCTTATGCAGAGAAGGGGAGCCTCACCAGGATTACACTTTTATTTAGCTTTCGTGTATGACACAGGAAGACACCCAGCACTAGGGGAAGAGGGAAACAAAGGTGAATGAGGGAGGGCTGGTGCACACCAAGTGCGATTTGAAAAGCGCTTGGCTAATGTTACCCTACAAGGGTGTTCCCACAGCAGCATTGTGATTTTTTTCAAAATTGCAAACACAGAAACTGCATGTAGCATTTTATGGAGAAATTCATTCAAAAATCGCTCTGAAAACCGCTTCACAAAAAATCGCACTTGCAAATTGCTAGCGATTGCTATTGCGATTTTGGCATGCACTAGCCCAAAGGATGAGTACAGAGAAATTGAGAATAGCCTGAGATGGAGCAGAGAGCTTATCTGTATTGCAGTTCCACATCACACAGAGGCTACTTGCCTGTAATAGGACTCCTGTCCCTGCCTGTCTCTCACACAAGTCAGAAAGCAGCCCTCCTTGAGTCTAGGGACTGTCAGGCCTGGTGCACACCAGAGGAGTTTTTCTGAGCGTTTTGAGTTTTTGAAACCTCCTGCTAATGTTATCCTATGTGTCTATGCACACTGGAGTGATGAGGTTTTGTAAAAAAAAAAAACATAGCATTACATTGGGTTTTGAAACCTCTAGCATTTGGGAAGCTTTTCTGGTGTGTCTCAGCCCTCAAAAACTTTTCAACTTGTTTAACACCTTATCCACACATGCAAATGACACCTCCCTCAGAGTTGCAATGACTCGGAGGAAGAATATTTTATTTAAAGGGAACCTAAATTGAGAAGGATATGGATTTTCCTTTTAAAATACGGTAATACCAGTTGCCTGACTCTCCTGCTGATCCTGTGTCTCTAATACTTTCAGCCACAGCCCTTGAACAGGCATGCAGATCAGGTTCTCTGACTGAAGTCAGACTGGATTAGCTGCATACTTGTTTCAGGGTTGTGATTCAGCCACTACTGCAGCTAAAGAGATCAGCAGGACTGCCAGGCAACTGGTATTGTTTAAAAGGAAAAATCCATATCCCCCACAGTTTAGGTTCCCTTTAACGCCACCGGGGAGTTTAGCGGCAGCAAAAGAGCTGTCATTCAGCGCTCCTGGCACCCAACTCACCAGCAGCATACAAATACTAAGGGTATAGACCAGGGGTGGGCAAACTTTTGAAGTCAAGGGCCACATTGAGTTTTGAAAATGGGCCAGGGGGCCGGAGTGCGGCGCCCGAAGTGTGCGCCGCAGAAAAAATGGGCGTGGCCATGCCCGGATGTGGGCGGTGACAGCAGGAAAGGGTGTGGCCATGACAGGATGTGGGTGGTAACAGGAAAAGGCAGCAGATCTACCCACAAATGCAATGAGATTGGCAGCAGATCTAGCCGCAAATGCTATGAGATTGGCAGCACATTTTCCACAAATGCAATGAGATTGGCAGCAGATCTACCCACAAATAGAGATGTCGCGAGCCTCCGATTTTCGGTTCGCGAACCTTCGCGGAAGGTTCGGTTCGCGGAAAAGTTCGCGAACCGCAATACACTTCAATGGGGATGCGAACTTTGGAAAATAGAAAAAATTATGCTGGCCACAAAAGTGATGGAAAAGATGTTTCAAGGGGTCTAACACCTGGAGGGGGGCATGGCGGAGTGGGATACATGCCCAAAGTCCTAGGGAAAAATCTGGATTTGACGCAAAGCAGCGTTTTAAGGGCAGAAATCACATTGAATGCTAAATTGCAGGCCTAAAGTGCTTTAAAACATCTTGCATGGGTATACATCAATCAGGGAGTGTAATTAGAGTTCTGCTTCACACTGACACACCAAATTCACTGTGTAACGCACCGCAAACAGCTGTTTGCGTAGTGACGGCCGTGCTGGACTGGTGCGCACCGTGGCCAGAGTGTAGGCCGTGGCGTTTTTCAAGGCCATATGGTCGCCGGGCTGTGGTAACTCAATGATAGAACAACAGTGACTGTCCAGCTGATCAAATTTGGTCTGACCACAATGAAGCAACGACCTTATTATCTTTTGTGTCCCACCCCCACCCGAGACACTCAAATAGCCGGCGGTCATTGCTTCATTTTCTGAGCGCAAGCCCCTTCACCACGGCAAGGTAATGATCACGAAGGGGGATGGGCACATGTACATGCCTTTTGTTTATTTGTTGCAGCCGCCCGCAGTGCAGCCAGAAAAATTAGGCAGGCATGTACACGTACCAGAAAAATTAGTGTAGCGGCCACTGCTAGCAGCGGCCTTAAAAATTCAGGAATCCTCCTAGAGTCCTGGACCCTTTTGGTGGTGGCGGAGAAGGCAAGTGGCCTGCAGGCAGAGATGCTGTGTGTGGGGACTGACTTAGTCTTCGGTCGTGCAGTAGCCCTCCATGATCCATTCCTCATTCATTTTGATAAAGGTCAGGTACTGAACACTGTCGTGACTTAGGCGACTTCTCTTCTCAGTGACTATGCCTCCAGCTGCACTGAAGGTCCTTTCTGACAGGACGCTTGTGGTAGGGCAAGAGAGAAGTTGTATGGCAAATTGGGACAGCTCTGGCCACAGGTCAAGCCTGCGCAACCAGTAGTCCAAGGGTTCATCGTCGCTTTTCGCAGTGTCTACATCCACACTCAAGGCCAGGTAGTCGGCTACCTGCCGGTCCAGGCGTTGGTGGAGGGTGGATCCGGAAGGACTATGGCGAGGAGTTAGACTAAAGAATGTCCGCATGTCCGACATCACCCTGAGATCGCTGAAGCGTCCTGTCCTTGCCTGCGTGGACTTGGGAGGAGAAGGGTTACTGTCAGTAGTACCTTGATTGCGTTGTGCAGCCACATCACCCTTAAACACATTGTAAATTATCATCGACAGCTTGTTCTGCAAGTGCTGCATCCTTTCCGCCTTCTGTTGAGTTGGCAACAGGTCCGCCACTTTGTGCCTGTACCGAGGGTCTAGTATCGTGGCCACCCAGTACAGGTCATTCGCCTTGAGTTTTTTGATACGGGGGTCCCGCAACAGGCTGGACAACATGAAAGAGGACATCTGCACAAAGCTGGATGCAGACGTACTCTCCATCTCCTCTTGTTCTTCCTCAGTGATGGGACGCAACTCCTCTTCCTCCCCCCAGCCACGAACAATACCACGGGAACGTGGAGCAGCAGAAGCCCCCTGTGACGGCTGCCGCGGTTGTTCTTCTTCCGCCGCCTCTTCCTCCTCCACAGAAACACCTACCTCATCATCACCATCATCAGAGTCTGACTCCTCTCCTTCCTCACACGACTCCTCTTCTTCCTCCTCCCCCCTCTGTGCTGCCGCAGGTGTTGTGGAAACATCGGGTTCGGATATAAATCGCTCCCACGACTCCTGCTGCTGTAACTGTTCTCGTTCACGCTCCTCCACAGCTGTATCCACCACTCTACGCACGGCACGCTCCAGGAAGTAGGCGTAAAGGATCAAGTCGCTGATGGTGCCCTCATCGTGACTCACCAGTTTGGTCACCTCCTCAAAGGGCTCCATGACCCTGCATGCATTTTGCATCAGTGTCCAGTTGTTGGGCCGCAACATCCCCATCCTTCCAGATTGTGTCCTTGTACTGTAATGATACAGGTACTGGGTGACGGCTTTCTCCTGGTCTAGCAGGCGAGAGAACATCAGCAGGGAGGAATTCCAGCGAGTCGGGCTATCGCAAATCAGGCGTCTCACCGGCAAGTTGTTTCTACGCTGAATGTCCGCAAAGCGTGCCATGGCCTTGTAAGAGCGCCTGAAATGCCCACACAACTTCCTGGCCTGCTTCAGGACGTCCTCTAAGCCTGGGTACTTGGACACAAATCTTTGCACGACCAGATTCAGCACATGTGCCATACAGGGTATGTGTGTCAGCTTTCCCAAATTCAACGCAGTAATGAGATTGCTGCCGTTGTCACACACCACGTTGCCGTTCTCAAGCTTGTGCGGGGTCAGCCATTGCTCCACCTGTTTGTTAAGAGCAGCCAGGAGAGCTGCTCCAGTGTGACTCTCCGCTTTCAGGCAAGACATGTCTAACACTGCGTGACACCGTCGTACCTGGCATGCAGCATAGGCCCTGGGGTGCTGGGGCTGTGTAGCTGGAGAGGAGATCGCGGCACCAGCCGAGGAGGAGGAGGATGACGACAGTGAAGCGGTGGTAGCAGGTGGAGAGGAGGTGGCTGGAGGCCTGCCTGCAAGCCATGGAGGTGTGACAAGTCGGTCCGCTGCGCAGCCACGTACTCCCTGCTTGCTGCCATCGGTCACCAGGTTGACCCAATGGGCTGTGTATGTAATGTAGTGGCCCTGCCCGTGCTTGGCAGACCAGGCATCCGTGGTCAGGTGGACCCTTGACCCAACGCTGTGTGCCAGAGATGACACCACTTGCCTCTCAACCGCACGGTACAGTTTGGGTATGGCCTTTTGTGAAAAATAATTGCGGCCTGGTATCTTCCACTGCGGTGTACCAATGGCCACAAACTTACGGAAAGCATCCGACTCCACCAGTTTGTATGGTAATAGCTGGCGAGCTAATAGTTCCGCCACGCCAGCTGTCAGATGCCGGGCAAGAGGGTGACTGGCAGACATTTGCTTCTTACGCTCAAATACTTCCTTCACGGACAGCTGGGTACTGCTGTGGGCAGAGGAGAAGGAACCACTGAAGGGAAGAGGCGGTGTGGAGGAGGGTGGCTGTGAAGGTGCACGGGAGAAAGTGGATGAAGACGATGCACCTGAAGGAGGAAGAGGAGAAGGAGGGTGGCTTGTCTTTTGAGGGGTGCTGCTTTTCCTCAGGTGTTCTTGCCATAGCTGTTTGTGCCTTCTCTCCAGGTGCCTTCGTAAGGCACTTGTCCCTACGTGGGAGTTGGCCTTTCCACGGCTCAATTTTTGCTGGCAGAGACAACAGATGGCTTTGCTCCGATCTGAGACACACACGTGAAAAAATTTGCAAACCGCTGAGCCCCCCTGAGGTGATGGCGCTACGGTGGCATCAGCAGCTGACGTTGAAGGGCATGTTGGCCCCCAGCTGTTTTGGAGGACGAGCTCCCTCTGCTTCTATCATGGAGTCGTCTCCTCCTACTCCTCTCTGACTCCCCCTCTGAACTGTCCCCCTGGTCATCTCCTCTACCGTAAACATATGTGGTATCCGTATAATCGTCATCATAATCCTCCTGGCCAGCTTCGCTTTCCTCAGACACCTCCTCAACTGCACCAACTTCAGGTGGTTCATCATCCCCCTCCTCACACGATACGTCCATACTATCGCCACCTAACTCAGACGTATGAGGAGGTGGTGTACATGCGCCTTCTTCTTGTTGTTGCAGTAGTGGCTGTGAATCAGTGATTTCACCACCACCACCAAATAACTCCTGTGAAGTGTCAAATGCAGCGGATGTGGTGCTTGTACTAGCGCTGGTGGCACTGGCTGCGGGAGATGAGGTCTTCTGTGTTAAATACTCAACCACGTCCTCACAATTTTGGGAAGTGATGGCACGTGCCTTCTTCTGAGCACTGTATTTTGGGACAAGTCCGCATGAAATCACAGCAACACCACCTCGCACAGACCTGCCTGTGCCTGGTGGCCTTCCTCTGGGTCTGCCTCTACCTCTTCCTCTACCTGGTTTGTCCATTTTGTCCATCTCGGGTGGATGCTAGGTATATGCAGTGAGGTGGGTTCATTCAACACAACAGGTAGTAGGATGCAGTGAGCAGTGGTGCTCACCGCCAGGTCGTGATCACGCTTACGCGTGGATTCACGACCATTTTGACGCATTCCGCCTCGGACACGCTAAGCCGTGAATAGATTTTCAACCACGAAAATCTACTTCGGCTTCGCGTGAATGCGGACAGAAATCCGCATTCACGCTCGTGAAACCCGGTGCTGAAGTCGTGGTTTGCGGAAATGCATCAAACTATGCGGAAGTGACACATTGCAGGCCAATCAGAGTGCCCCAGCCAGGCCCTAGCAACCAATCACAGGAGGGGAGCTATGCCCTCCCCTCCTGAATATAAAGCGGCGGCCATGATGGAAAAGCTCTGTCCTTGCTAGACTGTGGTGCTGAGAGGATTATCTCCAGGCCATTGTTGTTTGAGCAAGTGCATTTATTGTGTTAAAAACAAAGCGGTTTTTTTGCTAACACTGCTCTTATACTGTACACAGTTAGCTAGTCAGTGAGTGATTGCTGTAGTTAGTTGTAGTCAGTGTAGTGAGAGTGTGGGAGTCTAGTGATTATTTAACTGTGTGTAGTGCAGGCAGGTTCAGTGCTGCAGTGTAGTCAGTGTAGTGGGAGTGGGGATTATCTGTGTGTAGTGCAGGCAGGCAGGTTAGTGTAGCTGCAGTGTTCACTTGCACAGTGGTGCTCACCGCCAGGTCGTGATCACGCTTACGCGTGGATTCACGACCATTTTGACGCATTCCGCTTCGGACACGCTAAGCCGTGAATAGATTTTCAACCACGAAAATCTACTTCGGCTTCGCGTGAATGCGGACAGAAATCCGCATTCACGCTCGTGAAACCCGGGGCTGAAGTCGTGGTTTGCGGAAATGCGTCAAACTATGCGGAAGTGACACATTGCAGGCCAATCAGAGTGCCCCAGCCAGGCCCTAGCAACCAATCACAGGAGGGGAGCTATGCCCTCCCCTCCTGAATATAAAGCGGCGGCCATGATGGAAAAGCTCTGTCCTTGCTACTAGACTGTGGTGCTGAGAGGATTATCTCCAGGCCATTGTTGTTTGAGCAAGTGCATTTATTGTGTTAAAAACAAAGCGGTTTTTTTGCTAACACTGCTCTTATACTGTACACAGTTAGCTAGTCAGTGAGTGATTGCTGTAGTTAGTTGTAGTCAGTGTAGTGTAGTGGGAGTGTGGGAGTCTAGTGATTATTTAACTGTGTGTAGTGCTGTGCAGGCAGGTTCAGTGCTGCAGTGTAGTGGGAGTGGGGATTATCTGTGTGTAGAGTGCAGGCAGGCAGGTTAGTGCAGCTGCAGTGTTCACTTGTATATTCCAGTGACAGTTATACACTTGTACTATTTGCAGGTAGCCAGTCACACCGCCAGCGCCGCCACTCTCTGCCAGCGCTGTTCATTCATTCTGTCAGTGACCTTGTGCCGTGCCCAGTGCCCACTGCTCGCTCGCTCGCTGGCATATGAGCATCTCATTACACAGTGTGACATCCTTGTGTGCCCACTGCATCCTTCAGTGACCTAGTTGTATATCCAGTGCCCACTGCTGTGCCCACTGCATCCTTCAGTGACCTTGTACTGTGGCCACTGCATCCTTCAGTGACCTAGTTGTATATCCAGTGCCCACTGCTGTGCCCACTGCATCCTTCAGTGACCTTGTACTGTGGCCACTGCATCCTTCAGTGACCTAGTTGTATATCCAGTGCCCACTGCTGTGCCCACTGCATCCTTCAGTGACCTTGTACTGTGGCCACTGCATCCTTCAGTGACCTTGTACTGTGCCCACTGCATCCTTCAGTGACCTTGTACTGTGGCCACTGCATCCTTCAGTGACCTTGTACTGTGCCCACTGCATCCTTCAGTGACCTTGTACTGTGGCCACTGCATCCTTCAGTGACCTAGTTGTATATCCAGTGCCCACTGCATCCTTCAGTGACCTTGTACTGTGGCCACTGCATCCTTCAGTGACCTAGTTGTATATCCAGTGCCCACTGCTGTGCCCACTGCATCCTTCAGTGACCTTGTACTGTGCCCACTGCATCCTTCAGTGACCTTGTACTGTGCCCACTGCATCCTTCAGTGACCTTGTACTGTGCCCACTGCATCCTTCAGTGACCTAGTTGTATATCCAGTGCCCACTGCTGTGCCCACTGCATCCTTCAGTGACCTTGTACTGTGCCCACTGCATCCTTCAGTGACCTAGTTGTATATCCAGTGCCCACTGCTGTGCCCACTGCATCCTTCAGTGACCTTGTACTGTGCCCACTGCATCCAGTGATTCATTACTAGCAACATGTCTGGCAGGGTTTCGCGGGGTGAGAGGAAAGGGAGTTCAATTGCCTCAGCCACTTCTGGGACTGCTCCACGTCCAGGGAGAGGACGCCCAGCTGTACGTGGTCGTGATGCAGCAGAAAAGGGGGCAGCAAAGCCTGGGCCGAGTCAGCGGACGCCATTGTCCAAATATTTTAAAGTTTCTGGTCCCCGTGTGGTGGTTGAGCAAATGGAACCTGACGTACTCATGGACATCATGACTTCCTCCCAGACCTCTACTGTGAGCACCACTCCAAGCAGTAGCAGCAGCAGCCAACATCCCACGCTTGTTGTGACAACCACCCCAGCACCCACTGGTCAGCAGCCCTCCCCGGATGACAGCGTTCTGTCCCTCAGTCCGGCATCTGGGAACCTGCTGATGCAAGAAGCACAGGACTTACTGGGGACTGATGTGGCAGAGATTGAGATCGGGCCACAATCACAAGCGTTGTTGAGTTCTGGTGATGAAGAAGAGGGGTCTGTGTCTGGGGATGTAGGGACAGAAGAGGAGGCGGGGGAGTCAGAGGAAGAGCTGGATTATGATGATGCTGCTGATGATGACGTTGTGGACCCTAACTATGTGCAGCCTGCTGAGTCCGTGGAAGAATGGTCAGAGCAGGATGACGAGTCACCTCGGCCTAGGCAAGGATATCGCCATATGTCAGGCACGGGCAGGGGCATCGGCAGCAGTGGGCGTGGAGGAAGTAGACAGGACACTGCTTCAGCCGGCACCACCACCATGCAACCCCCGGCAACTACTACCACACATTGCTCCGCTGCACCCTCTGCTAGTGGGGGCCGCAGTAAATTAAAGTCACCAGTGTGGGATTGCTTTGAGGAATGTACTGATGACAAAAGGTATGCGGTGTGCAGGTTATGCAGCAAAAGATTGAGCCCTGGGAAAAGTCTGAGCAAGATGGGTACCTCATCCCTCCAGGGCCACCTGAGAAGCCGCCACTGCCGCGAGTATGCGGACTTTAAGAGGAAGCAGGCACTGCTGGCAGGGGTTCCTGAGAGCAGAAGGCCCACCAGCGCAGCAGCATCCTCCCTCCCTCAGGGTCGTGAATCCCCCACAGCAGCAGCAGTAGTAGCACGCAAGCGCTCTTCCACCTCGGCTGCTCAGGACACAGACATTGAGGCTGGCAGCCAGTGTTCGTCTCTCTCCTCTGCCTCCCCTGCATCCCAGCGTCGTCAGACCCTGCTGAGCGACACCTTTCAGGGTCTGACCAAGCCTCTGCCTCCAAGCCACAGGCGGATCCGCAAACTAAATGGCTTGCTGGCCCGGGCCATGGCATCACAGCTGCTTCCCTACTCCCTGGTGCAGGAGGGGAGCGCCATGCGGACGCTGCTCCAATTTGGCATCCCCGAGTGGCAAGTCCCCAGTCGCCACTATTTCAGCAGGAGCGCAATCCCAGCACTCCACAAGTTTGCGGTGGAAAACGTGGCCCGTTCCCTGGACTACTCTGTGGGCAAGCGGGTCCACGTGACCATGGACTCGTGGAGTAGCAGATTTGGGACAGGTCGCTACCTGTCCTTTACGGCCCACTGGGTGACACTGATGGAAGGGAGGGAGGACAAGAGCGCATCAGCCCAGCTAGTGGTGCCACCACACGGGATCAGGGGGGATGCAGAAGGGTCCTGTCACGACACTCCCTCAGCACCCGGAAAGCAAGCCCGCCTCGGCAGCAGCAGCGCCAAGCCTCGGCACTGCCAAGCCCTTTTAAAATTGGTGACCCTGGGGAAGGAAAGGCTTACGGCCACCAACGTCCTGGCCACCCTCAGGAAGCAGGAGCGGAGGTGGCTGACCCCCAGAGGCCTGGAAGTGGGGTATGTGGCAGCCGATAACGGGGCCAACCTGGTGGCAGCAGTGCAGCAGGGAAACCTCCAGCACATCCCCTGCTTGGCCCACGTGCTCAATCTTGTGGTGCAGCGCTTCTTGCGCACCTACCAGGGGATGAGCGAGCTGCTGCAGGATGCCCGGGCGGTGGTACGCTTTTTCCGCCTGTCAGCCACTGCCTCTGCACTCTTGTCCACCTTACAGCAGCAGTATGGAAGGCCACAACACCGGATGATCATCGACATGCCAGTTCGCTGGAATTCGACTCTGGCCATGTTGGAGCGGCTGTGTCAGCACAGGCTGGCTCTTAGGGCCTACATGCTAGACCCAAGTGTCCCCAGCAACCAGCAAGTCCCCATGATTACTGCCACTCAGTGGACACTGATGCAGCAAGTATGCCTGGTGCTGAGTCCCTTCCTGGAGGCAACCAAGATGGTCAGTGAGGAGCGGGCCTCTGTGTGCCAGTGGGTGCCCTTGGTTTGTCTACTGGAGCAGGCAATGGACAATTTAATTGAGCGTGGGGATGAAGCCCTGAGGCAGTTGGAAGAACAGGAGCAGATGGCAGCACAGTTCAGCTCAGAGGAGGGCTCACAGCAGGTAGTGGAAGAGTTGGAGGTCCCTAACCTAAATGAGGAGGAGGAGGAGGAGCAGAGTGCAGCAGGCGTTGTACGTGGATGGCGGTTTGAGGAGGACAACGACATGGCACAGGAAGAGGACAGGCATGCGTTATGGGACAATGGCGAGGACGAGGAAGATCTTGCTGGCAGGGCCCACTTGTTTCCCATGGCTGTGCACATGTTGCGCTGCCTTCGCAGGGACCCCCGGGTGATCCAGATGCGTTCAAGGGAGGACATCTGGATTACCTTGATGCTTGATCCCCGTCTGAAGGGGAAGCTGGGAGACTTAATGACGCCATCCACCACCGAGCAACGCACAAGGGAGTTGAAGGAGGCCCTTGTGCGCAGACTACTGGAAGCATTCCCCCAGCCTTCCACCCCCACTGTAACTGCTCTGCCAAGCCAGCAAGAGGTGCCTGCCATTGCCACTAGCAGCACAACAACAACCACCAGCAGCAGCAGCAGCAACTGGCGCCCCGGAGACCTGAAGAGCCTAAGCAAGAGCCTGTATGCAGTGCAGCAGCCCAGAACAGAGGTTCCCGCCACAGCATCCACCACCAACCAGCACAAGCAACGACTGACCACCATGGTGTCTGACTATATGGGGTCATCCAGCGGGCTCAATGACACCGACAGCCCCGTGGACCCCTTGGAGTACTGGGTCAAGAGACTGGACATCTGGAGCGAGCTTTCCCAGTACGCCCTGGAACTCCTATCCTGCCCTCCTTCCAGTGTCCTCTCAGAGAGATGCTTTAGTTTGCCGGTGGCGTGGTCACAGAGAAGCGCTCTCGGCTCTCCCACGCCTCTGTGGACAAACTCACCTTCCTGAAAATCAACCAGGCTTGGGTGGAAGGTGAGTTTCTGGCCCCTATTGTCGGACACAGGGGGACATGAAGTGGCTGCTGCATGTGCTGTTGTTAACTATGCCTGCCTTTATAAAGACATTTACTACCTGCCTAGTGCCTACCTTGGTTAATTTTTTGGTGTTATGGTACTACTACCAGTAAGTTGCCATGGTCCTCCTTCTGAGCTGCTGAACTGACCGCCCGCTTTGTCCTCCTGACTCAGTCGCTACTACACTCTGCGTTCACACTGCCCGGGTCACCGGGTGCATTTAATTTTTTGGCCAGCACTATGACGCTGTGCTACTACTACTGTGCTGCTGCTGCTGCTGCTGAACTGACCGCCCGCTTTGTCCTCCTGACTCAGTCGCTACTACACTCTGCGTTCACACTGCCCGGGTCGCCGGGTGCATTTAATTTTTTGGCCAGCACTATGACGCTGTGCTACTACTACTGTGCTGCTGCTGCTGCTGAACTGACCGCCCGCTTTGTCCTCCTGACTCAGTCGCTACTACACTCTGCGTTCACACTGCCCGGGTCGCCGGGTGCATTTAATTTTTTGGCCAGCACTATGACGCTGTGCTACTACTACTGTGCTGCTGCTGCTGAACTGACCGCCCGCTTTGTCCTCCTGACTCAGTCGCTACTACACTCTGCGTTCACACTGCCCGGGTCACCGGGTGCATTTAATTTTTTGGCCAGCACTATGACGCTGTGCTACTACTACTGTGCTGCTGCTGCTGCTGAACTGACCGCCTGCTTTGTCCTCCTGACTCAGTCGCTACTACACTCTGCGTTCACACTGCCCGGGTCGCCGGGTGCATTTAATTTTTTGGCCAGCACTATGACGCTGTGCTACTACTACTGTGCTGCTGCTGCTGAACTGACCGCCCGCTTTGTCCTCCTGACTCAGTCGCTACTACACTCTGCGTTCACACTGCCCGGGTCACCGGGTGCATTTAATTTTTTGGCCAGCACTATGACGCTGTGCTACTACTACTGTGCTGCTGCTGCTGAACTGACCGCCCGCTTTGTCCTCCTGACTCAGTCGCTACTACACTCTGCGTTCACACTGCCCGGGTCGCCGGGTGCATTTAATTTTTTGGCCAGCACTATGACGCTGTGCTACTACTACTGTGCTGCTGCTGCTGCTGAACTGACCGCCCGCTTTGTCCTCCTGACTCAGTCGCTACTACACTCTGCGTTCACACTGCCCGGGTCGCCTGGTGCATTTAATTTTTTGGCCAGCACTATGACGCTGTGCTGCTACTACTACCACCAGTATGTTGCCGTGGTCCTTCTGTGCTGCTGAACTGACCGCCTGCATAGTCCTTCTCCTGACTCAGTCGCTACCACCACTGCACTCTGCGTTCACACTGCCCGTGTCCACTGACAACTCTGCTGCGATGTCATTGCTAATTGCTGCAAAAAAAACAAAAAAAAAAATTACAAAAACCTCTCTGGAGCCTTTTTGCCGTCAGCCACTCATCCTCCTCCAGCGGTACCTTCGCCGCCAAGTGCCATTGGAACTCGCCTTCACCTCTTTGACTGCTTAACGCGTATATCCCTTTTTAAAACCACTTATTACCAATTAATAGCCTTATTTAAAGTGTTGATTTCACTTTAACATCCATTTTCTCTAGAAAAAAAATTTTTTGGGGAATTTTTTATGTTGAAGTTATGTTGCCCCTTATCACCTCGATAATCCATGCTATTTGGGGGACTGTAGCATGTATGGGGGCTTTGTTATTAACGTTAAAAGAAAATCCGCCTCCGGGCGTGAATCCGCGCGTGATTACGCCATTCACGGGAAAAAATCCGCGTGGTTGCGTGGACGCGGACGAAAATCCGCATGCGGCAGGGCCGAATGCGGATTTTTTTTTTGCAACCACGCGGATTTCCGAATTCGTGGATGAGGCACATCCGAGCATCCCTGCACTTGCATATTCCAGTGACAGTTATACACTTGTACTATTTGCAGGCAGCCAGTCACACCGCCGGCGCCGCCACTCTCTGCCAGCGCTGTTCATTCATTCTGTCAGTGACCTTGTGCCGTGCCCAGTGCCCACTGCTCGCTCGCTGGCATATGAGCATCTCATTACACAGTGTGACATCCTTGTGTGCCCACTGCATCCTTCAGTGACCTAGTTGTATATCCAGTGCCCACTGCTGTGCCCACTTCATCCTTCAGTGACCTTGTACTGTGCCCACTGCATCCTTCAGTGACCTAGTTGTATATCCAGTGCCCACTGCTGTGCCCACTGCATCTTTCAGTGACCTTGTACTGTGCCCACTGCATCCTTCAGTGACCTAGTTGTATATCCAGTGCCCACTGCTGTGCCCACTGCATCCTTCAGTGACCTTGTACTGTGCCCACTGCATCCTTCAGTGACCTTGTACTGTGCCCACTGCATCCTTCAGTGACCTAGTTGTATATCCAGTGCCCACTGCTGTGCCCACTGCATCCTTCAGTGACCTTGTACTGTGCCCACTGCATCCTTCAGTGACCTTGTACTGTGCCCACTGCATCCTTCAGTGACCTAGTTGTATCTCCAGTGCCCACTGCTGTGCCCACTGCATCCTTCAGTGACCTTGTACTGTGACCACTGCATCCTTCAGTAACCTTGTACTGTGCCCACTGCATCCTTCAGTGACCTAGTTGTATATCCAGTGCCCACTGCTGTGCCCACTGCATCCTTCAGTGACCTTGTACTGTGACCACTGCATCCTTCAGTGACCTTGTACTGTGCCCACTGCATCCTTCAGTGACCTAGTTGTATATCCAGTGCCCACTGCTGTGCCCACTGCATCCTTCAGTGACCTTGTACTGTGCCCACTGCATCCTTCAGTGACCTAGTTGTATATCCAGTGCCCACTGCTGTGCCCACTGCATCCTTCAGTGACCTTGTACTGTGCCCACTGCATCCTTCAGTGACCTTGTACTGTGCCCACTGCATCCTTCAGTGACCTAGTTGTATATCCAGTGCCCACTGCTGTGCCCACTGCATCCTTCAGTGACCTTGTACTGTGCCCACTGCATCCTTCAGTGACCTTGTACTGTGCCCACTGCATCCTTCAGTGACCTAGTTGTATATCCAGTGCCCACTGCTGTGCCCACTGCATCCTTCAGTGACCTTGTACTGTGACCACTGCATCCTTCAGTGACCTTGTACTGTGCCCACTGTATCCTTCAGTGACCTAGTTGTATATCCAGTGCCCACTGCTGTGCCCACTGCATCATTCAGTGACCTTGTACTGTGCCCACTGCATCCTTCAGTGACCTAGTTGTATATCCAGTGCCCACTGCTGTGCCCACTGCATCATTCAGTGACCTTGTACTGTGCCCACTGCATCCTTCAGTGACCTAGTTGTATATCCAGTGCCCACTGCTGTGCCCACTGCATCCTTCAGTGACCTTGTACTGTGCCCACTGCATCCTTCAGTGCCGTTGTACTGTGCCTGGTGCATCCTTCAGTGACCTTGTACTGTGCCCACTGCATCCAGTGATTCATTACTAGCAACATGTCTGGCAGGGTTTCGCGGGGTGAGAGGAAAGGGAGTTCAATTGCCTCAGCCACTTCTGGGACTGCTCCACGTCCAGGGAGAGGACGCCCAGCTGTACGTGGTCGTGATGCAGCAGAAAGGGGGGCAGCAAAGCCTGGGCCGAGTCAGCGGACGCCATTGTCCAAATATTTTAAAGTTTCTGGTCCCCGTGTGGTGGTTGAGCAAATGGAACCTGACGTTCTCATGGACATCATGATTTCCTCCCAGACCTCTACTGTGAGCACCACTCCAAGCAGCAGCAGCAGCAGCAGCAGCCAACGTCCCACGCTTGTTGTGACATCCACCCCAGCACCCACTGGTCAGCAGCCCTCCCAGGATGACAGCGTTCTGTCCCTCAGTCCGGCTTCTGGGAACCTGCTGATGCAAGAAGCTCAGGACTTACTGGGGACTGATGTGGCAGATATTGAGATCGGGCCACAATCACAAGCGTTGTTGAGTTCTGGTGATGAAGAAGAGGGGTCTGTGTCTGGGGATGTAGGGACAGAAGAGGAGGCGGGGGAGTCAGAGGAAGAGCTGGATTATGAAGATGCTGCTGATGATGACGACGTTGTGGACCCTAACTATGTGCAGCCTGCTGAGTCCGTGGAAGAATGGTCAGAGGCAGAGCAGGATGACGAGTCACCTCGGCCTAGGCAAGGATATCGCCATATGTCAGACAGGGGCAGGGGCATCGGCAGCAGTGGGCGTGGAGGAAGTAGACAGGACACTGCTTCAGCCGGCACCACCACCATGCAACCCCCGGCAACTACTACCACACATTGTTCCGCTGCACCCTCTGCTAGTGGGGGCCGCAGTAAATTAAAGTCACCAGTGTGGGATTGCTTTGACGAATGTACTGATGACAAAAGGTATGCGGTGTGCAGATTATGCAGCAAAAGATTGAGCCGTGGGAAAAGTCTGAGCAAGATGGGTACCTCATCCCTCCAGGGCCACCTGAGAAGCCGCCGTATGCGGACTTTAAGAGGAAGCAGGCACTGCTGGCAGGGGTTCCTGAGAGCAGAAGGCCCACCAGCGCAGCAGCATCATCCCTCCCTCAGGGTCGTGAATCCCCCACAGCAGCAGCAGTAGTAGCACGCAAGCGCTCTTCCACCTCGGCTACTCAGGACACAGACATTGAGGCTGGCAGCCAGTGTTCGTCTCCCTCCTCTGTCTCCCCTGCATCCCAGCGTCGTCAGACCCTGCTGAGCGACACCTTTCAGGGTCTGACCAAGCCTCTGCCTCCAAGCCACAGGCGGATCCGCAAACTAAATGGCTTGCTGGCCTGGGCCATGGCATCACAGCTGCTTCCCTACTCCCTGGTGCAGGAGGGGAGCGCCATGCGGACGCTGCCCCAATTTGGCATCCCCGAGTGGCAAGTCCCCAGTCGCCACTATTTCAGCAGGAGCGCGATCCCAGCACTCCACAAGTTTGCGGTGGAAAACGTGGCCCGTTCCCTGGACTACTCTGTGGGCAAGCGGGTCCACGTGACCATGGACTCGTGGAGTAGCAGATTTGGGACAGGTCGCTACCTGTCCTTTACGGCCCACTGGGTGACACTGATGGAAGGGAGGGAGGACAAGAGCGCATCAGCCCAGCTAGTGGTGCCACCACGCGGGATCAGGGGGGATGCAGAAGGGTCCTGTCACGACACTCCCTCTGCACCCGGAAAGCAAGCACGCCTCGGCAGCAGCAGCGCCAAGCCCCGGCACTGCCAAGCCCTTTTAAAATTGGTGACCCTGGGGAAGGAGAGGCTTACGGCCACCAACGTCCTGGCCGCCCTCAGGAAGCAGGAGCGGAGGTGGCTGACCCCCAGAGGCCTGGAAGTGGGGTATGTGGCAGCCGATAACGGGGCCAACCTGGTGGCAGCAGTGCAGCAGGGAAACCTCCAGCACATCCCCTGCTTGGCCCACGTGCTCGATCTTGTGGTGCAGCGCTTCTTGCGCACCTACCAGGGGATGAGCGAGCTGCTGCAGGATGCCCGGGCGGTGGTACGCTTTTTCCGCCTGTCAGCCACTGCCTCTGCACTCTTGTCCACCTTACAGCAGCAGTATGGAAGGCCACAACACCGGATGATCATCGACATGCCAGTTCGCTGGAATTCGACTCTGGCCATGTTGGAGCGGCTGTGTCAGCACAGGCTGGCTCTTAGAGCCTACATGCTAGACCCAAGTGTCCCCAGCAACCAGCAAGTCCCCATGATTACTGCCACTCAGTGGACACTGATGCAGCAAGTATGCCTGGTGCTGAGTCCCTTCCTGGAGGCAACCAAGATGGTCAGTGAGGAGCGGGCCTCTGTGTGCCAGTGGGTGCCCTTGGTTTGTCTACTGGAGCAGGCAATGGACAATTTAATTGAGCGTGGGGATGAAGCCCTGAGGCAGTTGGAAGAACAGGAGCAGATGGCAGCACAGTCCAGCTCAGAGGAGGGCTCACAGCAGGTAGTGGAAGAGTTGGAGGTCCCTAACCTGAATGAGGAGGAGGAGGAGGAGCAGAGTGCAGCAGGCGTTGTACGTGGATGGCGGTTTGAGGAGGAAACGACATGGCACAGGAAGAGGACAGGCATGCGTTATGGGACAATGACGAGGACGAGGAAGATCTTGCTGGCAGGGCCCGCTTGTTTCCCATGGCTGTGCACATGTTGCGCTGCCTTCGCAGGGACCCCCGGGTGATCCAGATGCGTTCAAGGGAGGACATCTGGATTACCTTGATGCTTGATCCCCGTCTGAAGGGGAAGCTGGGAGACTTAATGACGCCATCCACCACCGAGCAACGCACAAGGGAGTTGAAGGAGGCCCTTGTGCGCAGACTACTGGAAGCATTCCCCCAGCCTTCCACCCCCACTGTAACTGCTCTGCCAAGCCAGCAAGAGGTGCCTGCCATTGCCACTAGCAGCACAACAACAACCACCAGCACCAGCAGCAGCAACTGGCGCCCCGGAGACCTGAAGAGCCTAAGCAAGAGCCTGTATGCAGTGCAGCAGCCCAGAACAGAGGTGCCCGCCACAGCATCCACCACCAACCAGCACAAGCAACGACTGACCACCATGGTGTCTGACTATATGGGGTCATCCAGCGGGCTCAATGACACCGACAGCCCCGTGGACCCCTTGGAGTACTGGGTCAAGAGACTGGACATCTGGAGCGAGCTTTCCCAGTACACCCTGGAACTCCTATCCTGCCCTCCTTCCAGTGTCCTCTCAGAGAGATGCTTTAGTGCGGCCGGTGGCGTGGTCACAGAGAAGCGCTCTCGGCTCTCCCACGCCTCTGTGGACAAACTCACCTTCATGAAAATCAACCAGGCTTGGGTGGAAGGTGAGTTCCTGGCCCCTATTGTCGGACACAGGGGGACATGAAGTGGCTGCTGCATGTGCTGTTGTTAACTATGCCTGCCTTTATAAAGACAGTTACTACCTGCTTAGTGCCTACCTTGGTTAATTTTTTGGTGTTATGGTACTACTACCAGTAAGTTGCCATGGTCCTCCTTCTGAGCTGCTGAACTGACCGCCCGCTTTGTCCTCCTGACTCAGTCGCTACTACACTCTGCGTTCACACTGCCCGGGTCACTGGGTGCATTTAATTTTTTGGCCAGCACTATGACGCTGTGCTACTACTACTACCACCAGTATGTTGCCATGGTCCTTCTGTGCTGCTAACCTGACCGCCCGCATTGTCCTCCTCCTCCTGACTCAGTCGCTTCCACCAATGTACTCTGTCTGCGTTATCACTGCCCGGGTCACCGGGTGCATTTAATTTTTTGGCCAGCACTATGACGCTGTGCTGCTACTACTACCACCAGTATGTTGCCATGGTCCTTCTGTGCTGCTGCTGCTGCTGAACTGAATTGAACGCCCGCTTTGTCCTCCTCCTCCTCCTGACTCAGTCGCTACCACGGTACCACCAATGCACTCTGTCTGCGTTATCACTGCCCGGGTCACCGGGTGCATTTAATTTTTTGGCCAGCACTATGACGCTGTGCTGCTACTACTACCACCAGTATGTTGGCATGGTCCTTCTGTGCTGCTGCTGCTGAACTGACCGCCCGCATTGTCCTCCTCCTCCTGACTCAGTCGCTTCCACCAATGTACTCTGTCTGCGTTCACACTGCCCGGGTCACCGGGTGCATTTATTTTTTGGCCAGCACTATGACGCTGTGCTGCTACTACTACTACCAGTATGTTGCCGTAGTCCTTCTGTGCTGCTGAACTGACCGCCCGCATAGTCCTTCTCCTGACTCAGTCGCTACCACCACTGCACTCTGCGTTCACACTGCCCGTGTCCACTGACAACTCTGCTGCGATGTCATTGCTAAATGCTGCAAAAAAAAAACACAAAAAAAATTACAAAAACCTCTCTGGGGCCTTTTTGGCGTCAGCCACTCATCCTCCTCCAGCGGTACCTTCGCCGCCAAGTGCCATTGGAACTCGCCTTCACCTCTTTGACTGCTTAACGCGTATATCCCTTTTTAAAACCACTTATTACCAATTAATAGCCCCATTTAAAGTGTTGATTTCACTTTAAAATCCATTTTCTCTAGAAAAAAAAAAATTTGAGAATTTTTTATGTTGAAGTTATGTTGCCCCTTATCACCTCGATAATCCATGCAATTTGGGGGATTGTAGCATGTATGGGGGCTTTGTTATTAACGTTAAAAGAAAATCCGCCTCCGGGCGGGAATCCACGCGTGATTACGCCATTCACGGCAGAAAATCCGCGTGGATGCGGACGAAAATCCGCATGCGGCGGGGCCGAATGCGGATTTTTTTTTGCCACCACGCAGATTGCCGAATTCGTGGATGAGGCACATCCGAGAATCTGGGTTCACTGAACAGTAAAGGTACTTAGATGCAGTGAGGTGGGTTCACTCAACACAACAGGTAGTAGGATGCAGTTAGCTGGGTTCACTGAACAGTAAAGGTACTTAGATGCAGTGAGGTGGGTTCACTCAACACAACAGGTAGTAGGATGCAGTGAGCTGGGTTCACTGAACAGTAAAGGTACTTAGATGCAGTGAGGTGGGTTCACTCAACACAACAGGAAGTAGGATGCAGTGAACTGGGTTCACTGAACAGTAAAGGTACTTAGATGCAGTGAGGTGGGTTCACTCAACACAACAGGTAGTAGGATGCAGTGAGCTGGGTTCACTGAACAGTAAAGGCACTTAGATGCAGTAAAGGGGGTTCACTCAACACAACAGGTAGTAGGATGTAGGGTTGCAACGGTATGAAAATCCACGGTATGATAACCATCAAAAAAAATACCACGGTATGACGGTATCACGGTATACGGTATTACACAATTCTCATTTCAATTAACCTGAGCCTGCATGATCTGTGGCTGGCAATGCAGGTTCTATTTAAAATGAACTTATCTGCCGTGGTGGTAGTCAGGTCACAGGTGACATGGGGAGAGATCAGACACATTAGACTTTGATTATGGTAGGATTAGATTGTGAGCTCCTCTGAGGGCAATCAGTGACATAACTATAAACGTTATAAAATCTTTACTGAAGCACTATAAAATAAAAACATCATAAACTTAATAGGTCAGAGAGAGGAAAGTTAGAGAGAAGGAAGGGAAATACACAGCAGTCTGTGAGAGAAGGCAGGTAGGGACAGTAATGCTGGGTAGTGGGTACACACGTTGCGATTTCCCGCTCGATCCCGAGCTCGATCCTGGTTGATCGATTATTTCCTACATGTTTGATCGGGTCTCGATTGATACAGCTGTCGATTTGCTCATGTTAAGTATGCAAAACTGATAGCTGTATCAATCGAAACCCGATCGAACATGCCGGAAACAATCGATCGACCAGGATCGGTCCCGCCGATCGAGCGGGAAATAGCAACATGTGTACCCAGCATAAGGGTTAGCAGAGAGAGATGCAAGAAAGTGGAAGAGTGTCTGGAAATAGAGGAGGTAGAGGAAAAGGAGAGAGGGGGGGAGTAAGGCAGATAGAGGAATGTAGGAGGGACAGATGCTGAAAAATGTGTGAGAGTCAGATTCCACAGGTGGTCCAGTTCAGCAGGGCAGGGGTTAAAGCACTGGGAAGGGGGATACAAGAAGGAGGGAGGGTGAGAGGAGCATATGGGTTGTAAAAAAGCAAAGCAGGACAACAAAAGGGCAGCCAGACACAGAAACTTAGCTTGCTTATCTACAGTAAATATAGTGCAGACCTTCCACTGTGCTTCAGCGTCTCTGATTCTGTCGCTGGAACACGCAGAAGAAACAGCTCATCTCTCCCCACCTCCTGTGCAGCTCTGTCATCTTAGTCTCTGCAGCTGATAAACTCTCCGCTGCTGGCTTTCAT
This sequence comes from Hyperolius riggenbachi, assembly GCF_040937935.1. NCBI lineage: Eukaryota > Metazoa > Chordata > Amphibia > Anura > Hyperoliidae > Hyperolius > Hyperolius riggenbachi. The sequence goes on along the minus strand of NC_090651.1, from coordinate 154,062,541 downwards.
GCTGGTGTCTGCCTGGCACGCACTTTCAAACATGCCGGGCGGGAATGAGAGGGGGCGGCGCTCATCCTTAGAGCAGGAAGCTCTGCAGGGCTGTAATGTGAGCTCCGTGTATCTGGCCGGGAGCTTTCTGCTTGTGCGTTCCAGCCGCGGCCAGGAGCACTCTGCATATGCGCTCCAGCCGCGGCATGACGTCCTGTCCTGTGCGTCACCATCCGGCACCAGTCAGCAAGCTTTGGGAGCTTGCTTTTCTAATGGAGGGAGACAGAGAGCTGGGCAATAGCGGTGCGGTGGCGGGCATAATGCGGAAGGCGGGGACAGCATAAAAAAAAACGGTATTTCATTAATCTGCATACCATGATTACCATGCAATGTGAAACCGCGGTATATCGCGATACCGGTATATCGCGACAACCCTAGTAGGATGCAGTGAGCTGGGCTCACTGAACAGTAAAGGTACTTAGATGCAGTGAGGTGAATTCACTCAACACAACAGATAGTTAGATGCAGTGATGAGGTGGGTTAAGTAAACACAACAGGTACTGCAGCATATGCAGTACTGGGTAGTACAATGTGCAGCTCCCTTTCACACACACAGGTAGTCACTGAATGTGCTGGGCTGCTGGCAGTGGCACACACACTATCAATTGCAAGGCTGTGCATGCAACAAAAGTGTCAGTTTGACACACAGAGAAAAAAAAAAAAGTACAGGATGAGCTCTGAAAAGAGCTATTGAGGGGTGCTATAAAAGCAATAACAATCAGCCAGGAGCAAGATAAGCAGCCAAGAGCCTAACTAATCTGTCCCTAGAAGAACAAGTCTGCAGCAGCTGTCCCTAGTCTGTCTCACTCTCTAGCAGGTACACGAGTGAGGCTAATGGCCGCCGGAGCCTGCCTTATATAAGTGGGGGTGGAGCTCCAGGGCTTAGTGTAGCCTGAATGGCTACAATGTGCCTGCTGACCGTGATGCAGAGGGTCAAAGTTGACCCTCATAGTGCATTATGAGGCGAATCGAACTTCCGCAAAAGTTCGCCTGCTGCAGGCGAACGCGAACCCCCAAAGTTCGCCTGGAACCGCTCGCAGGTGAACTGTTCGCTACATCTCTACTCCTGCGCCCTTTTTTCCCTGATTTGCCTTGATCTTTTTCACCATATGCCTTGGCTGGACGTCACTTGCCCCCAAAAATTCTTGTGGATGTGTATAATGCAAATTTTGCAGCTTGAACTTCCTCTGATCCTTTGAGACCCAGAAGCAATGCTACATACAGTACAATACTACATACATATCCTATATGTATGGTTACATAACCACTAGTCAATTTATACTGAAGATGTTTGTAAGGCCTCATTTACACCTAATCAGTTGCAGGGCCGGGCCGAGGCATAGGCTGAAGAGGCTCCAGCCTCAGGGCGCAGTGTAGGAGGGGGCGCAGAATTCATTCAGCTGTCATTCCTAATTGTGTTTGAAGCAGAAAGAAATAAGAAAAAGGGATACATGGCAGTGACTGCAAGCCAGATAACTAGATATTAAGGTGTTGGGGAGGTTGTGGGCCCTGTGGCGCCTCTTAGTCTAATAGCAATCAGTGTGTAAAGGCTGGGTGGCAGGGATGGAGGGGCGCACTTTGGTGTCTCAGCCTTGGGTGCTGGAGGACCTTGTCCCGGCTCTGATCAGTTGGTACACATTTTTTTTTCTTCTTCTCCATAGCAGTGCATTATGAAAAATCTTTTCGTTAAACGCCTATAGTGTGATCTGAGACATTGGAAAACATGGGCATTACTTTGAAAATCATTCGTCCTTTCAGTCATAACTGAGAGCAACTGATTAAAGGGGCACTATGGCGAAAAATTGTAATATGTAAAATATGTGCAAACATATTCAAATAAGAAGTACTTTTTTTCAGAGTAAAATGAGCCATAAATTACTTTTTTCCTATGTTGCTGTCACTTACAGTAGGTTGTAAAAATCTGACAGAAGCAACAGGTTTTGGACGAGGCCATCTCTTCATAGGGGATTCTAAGGGATTTATTTCTTTTCAAAAGCACTTAGTGAATGGCAGTTGCTCTGTCCAACTTCCAAAAAACTGTGTAGCGAACAGGGAAGATGGCCAGCATTATTGTTTAAATCCTTTTTAGAGAATATCTTTATAAAGAATAAAAGCCTTGCTGAGAATCCACTATGAAGAGATGGACTAGTCCAAAACCTGTCGCTTCTATAAGATTTCTAATACCTACTGTAAGTGACAGCAATATAGGAGAAAAGTAATTTATGGCTTATTTTATTCTGGAAAAAATGTACTTCGTATTTCTCTATGTTTGCAGATATTTTAAATTTTACAATTTTTCGCCATAGTGCTTCTTTAACCCATTCAGGTTCCGTGGTTTTCACGAGAGAAATGTTCACCTCCCATTCATTAGCCTATAACTTTATCACTACTTATCACAATGAACTGATCTATATCTTGTTTTTTCCACCACCAATTAGGCTTTCTTTGGGGGGTACATTTTGCTAAGAGCCACTTTACTGTAAACGCATTTTAACAGGAAGAATAAGAAAAAAATGGAAAAATTCATTATTTCTCAGTTTTCAGCCATTATAGTTTTAAAATAATACATGCCTCCATAATTAAAACTCACGTATTGTATATGCCCATATGTTTAAAAACACACGATTGGTTCGCACGATGGCCAGGGGCCCCGGACCTCTCTCACTGGCCGGGGCCCCAAGGCCAATGCGCGATACCTGGAGGGGAGTGCAGGTGGGCCTGGACCTCTCACACCCAGGCTCTGGACCTCTCACATCCAGAAAACCCACCAACACTGCCTCCATACTGAATGCTAAATTCGACACACACAAGCAATAGAACACAGCAATACATGCATGCAGCTACATTTGAGTCGTCAGCAGGTGCTCGTCAGCCAATCAGGATGCACTGTCATACACCCTTTACCTGCCATACCACATCTAGCAGCCATTAGCATTCAGGTGGGAGGCTTCAGTTGGACGCAAATCGCAAGATTGCGTCGCTAGCAGGACCGCCCCGTGCAGGCATCCCTCCCACAGGGGTCCCTCCCTAACCGCTCACCTGTCCGCCATGTCCTAGAGCTGAAAAAAAAAACGTTTAAAAAAACACGATTGGTTCGCACGATGGCCAGGGGCCCCGGACCTCTCTCACTGGCCGGGGCCCCAAGGCCAATGCGCGATACCTGGAGGGGAGTGCAGGTGGGCCTGGACCTCTCACACCCAGGCTCTGGACCTCTCACATCCAGAAAACCCACCAACACTGCCTCCATACTGAATGCTAAATTCGACACACACAAGCAATAGAACACAGCAATACATGCATGCAGCTACATTTGAGTCGTCAGCAGGTGCTCGTCAGCCAATCAGGATGCACTGTCATACACCCTTTACCTGCCATACCACATCTAGCAGCCATTAGCATTCAGGTGGGAGGCTTCAGTTGGACGATTGGTTCGCACGATGGCCAGGGGCCCCGGACCTCTCTCACTGGCCGGGGCCCCAAGGCCAATGCGCGATACCTGGAGGGGAGTGCAGGTGGGCCTGGACCTCTCACACCCAGGCTCTGGACCTCTCACATCCAGAAAACCCACCAACACTGCCTCCATACTGAATGCTAAATTCGACACACACAAGCAATAGAACACAGCAATACATGCATGCAGCTACATTTGAGTCGTCAGCAGGTGCTCGTCAGCCAATCAGGATGCACTGTCATACACCCTTTACCTGGCCATCGTGCGAACCAATCGTGTGTTTTTAAAGAGTAACTGTTAGCCCCCAAATTGAAATTTAAAACACTATTGCAATGTTTTATTTATTATATAAGTGAGCCAAAAAGCCAATGTACAAGTTAAAAATCAATCTAATTTTGTTACTATCTAACCTTTTCCCCCAGCTCCGGACGCAAGCCGCATATCAGATACTGTAGCATGCAGAGCATGCCTATGTCTGGCCGACCCCCCTCTCCCCCCCAGGACCAGGTGCCAATATATTCTCCCCACCGCATCTGACCGCTCTGACACGGAGAGAGAGCGGCAGCACTTCCAGAGCAGCACCGCAGAGCAGCCGCCGCCGAGTCACATGTGAGAGAATCACATGTGAGAGAGATGCACGGCGCTGGCTGCTCTGCGGTGCTGCTCTGGAAGTGCTGCCACTCTCTCCATGTCAGAGCGGTCAGCTGCGGTGGGGAGAATATATTGGCACCTGGTCCTGGGGGGGAGAGGGGGGTCGGCCAGACATAGGCATGCTCTGCATGCTACAGTATCTGATATGCGGCTTGCGTCCGGAGCTGGGGGAAAAGGTTAGATAGTAACAAAATTAGATTGATTTTTAACTTGTACATTGGCTTTTTGGCTCACTTATATAATAAATAAAACATTGCAATAGTGTTTTAAATTTCAATTTGGGGGCTAACAGTTACTCTTTAAAAGTGGTTTGCACCTTGGATATCTTCCATGCAGGCCGTTTTTGCCCAGTCTCTTTCTTATGGTGGAGTCATGAACACTGACCTTAATTGAGGCAAGTGAGGCCTGCAGTTCTTTAGATGTTATCCTGAGGTCTTTTGTGGCCTCTCGGATGAGTTTTCTCTGCGCTTTTGGGGTAATTTTGGTCGGCCGGCCACTCCTGGGAAGGTTCATCACTGTTCCATGTGTTTGTCATTTGTGGATAATGGCTCTCACTGTGGTTTGCTGGAGTCCCAAAGCTTTAGAAATGGCTTTATAACCTTTACCAGACTGATAGATTTCAATTACAGTACTTTTGTTCTCATTTGTTCCTGAATTTCTTTGGATCTTGGCATGATGTCTAGCTTTTGATGTGCTTTTGGTCTACTTCTCTGTGTCAAATAGCTCCTATTTAAGTGATTTCTTGATTGAAACAGGTGTGGCAGTAATCAGGCCTGGGGATGACTACAGAAATTGAACTCAGGTGTAATAAACCACCTTTAAGTTATTTTTTACCAAGAGGGGGCAATCACTTTTTCACACAGGGCCATGTAGATTTGGAGTTTTTTTTTTCTCACTAAATAATAAAAACCATCATTTAAAACTGCATTTTGTGTTCAATTAGGTTATCTTTGACTAATAGTTAACGATTTTTGATGAGCAGAAACATTTAAGTGTGACAAACATGCAAAAGAATAAGAAATCAGGAAGGGGGCAAATAGTTTTTCACACCAATATATATATATATATATATATATATATATATATATATATATATATATATATATATATATATATATATATATATATATATATATATATATATATATATATATATATATATATATATATATGGAGAGAGCTACAGGATGACAAGCAGACAATCTCACACTGCAGGAGGCATAGTTAGAGAAGAAATAATAATACTTTATCAAGGCATGTACCAGTATAGTGCAGAGCAGCAGCAGAAGCCACAGCTGTCACTTTCCTGTAACAGGGCGACTGGCGTCTAGTTAAAAATGGCGCCGGCAAAAAAATGGAGCCCCCTTCTGCCCGATATATGTTTAAAACGATGATTATCGTTTTAAAGGTTAAAATAGTGCAGACCTTTTGAACGAAATTTATCCTTTTAAAACTTTTTTTTTTGTCCTGCCTGAACGATATTTATCGTTTTAACCCTTGCTTTGCTGCCGTTTGGAAAATATCTGCCCGCCGGCTTTAATGTTTAATAGCAAAGCCCCCTTAAAAGTTAAAAACACCAAATTTGCAGGGAACGTTAAGAAGAAAATTGTGACATTTCCGTGGAAACTTTTTCCGCCGACTTTAGCAGTTAATAGCAAAGTCCCCTTAAATCCTAGCAACACCAAATTTGCAGGATATGTTAAAAAGATACTGGGAAACAATATTTTTTAAAAAAATTGAAAAATGTTATTTATTTATTTTTTAAATTAAAATTTGTGGGTTATGTTCAGAGTGTGGGAAAATTTTTGAAAAAAATGACGTGGGGTCCCCCCTCCCGAGCCTCTGTAACCCCTTGTCTCCCATGCAGGCTGGGATAGCCAGAATGCGGAGCCCGGGCCGACTGGGGCTTCGCACCCTGAGCTATACCAGCCCGCATGGTCCATGGTATGGGGGGGCTTCGGGGGGGGGGGGAGGGGCGGCAAAGCCTTCCCCTCCCCCCGGAGCCCTTGTCCAATCCATGCGACGACTCCCTGGGGGAGGGTCATGGTGGCATCTGGGAGTCCCCTTTAAGAAGGTGACTCCCAGATGCCCACCCCCCTCCCAGGAGCAATGAGTATAGGGCTACTTTGTACCCCTTACCCATTTCCACAAAGGGTTAAATGAAATAAAAACGAAACAACAAGAAAAGTCCTTTAATGTTCTAAATTAACCAGAAATACTTACCTGTACCTTTAAGAAAAAATCCCACGTCAATTAGGTCCCACCACAGTATCCTCTATCTTGCGACCTTCTGTTACATCTTGATTGAAGATCTCCGCCGCCCCGACGCCACACACGCCGCCTCCGCCGCACTGCTCTTAGCTATACTTAGTATAGCTAAGAGCAAAAAGCATCTTTAAATTTTAGCTCCAATGGTCCCCATTGGTTCCTTAACAGACCAATGGGGATCAGGAGGATCCCCATTGGTCGATAAGGGACCAATGGGGAGCTTTGGAGCCAAAATTTAAAGATGCTTTTTGCTCTCAGCCATACTTAGTATAGCTGAGAGTTGCGTCTATACATCTATATAGACGCATTAGCGCTAGCTGCCGCTGCCCTCCCTGCCTCCCCCCACCTGTCACCCTCACACAAGCTGGCACCTGGGCATCTGGGAGTCCCCTTTAAGAAGGAGACCCCCAGATGCCCACCCCCCTCCCAGGAGAAATGAGTATAGGGGTACAAAGTACCCCTTCCCCATTTCAACAAAGGGTTAAATGAAATAAAAACACAACCACGAGAAAAGTATGTTAATAATCCAAATTAACCACAAATACTTACCTGTACCTTTAAAAAAATGTTCCCACGCCAATATATCCAACAAATAACAATATCCTCTTATCTTGCGATCTTCAATTAACTTGATTGAAGATCTCCCATGCCAATTAGAATACTATACCTTACAATGCGTCCTGCGTAGGGACGCATAGCACGGCTCCCGCTGTCCTCCCCGCCTCCTCACCTGTCACCCTCACCTAGCCTGGCACCTGGTGCACCCATGGGTGCCACCCTAGGTGAGGGTGACAGGTGCAGGCAGACGGGGAGAGACAGCGGAGCTGGCAGCTATACGTTGGCACAGGACGCATCCTAAGGTATAGTAATCGGCTCTTTAGTAGCCGGTTCTTTTTGTATTGAATCAAATGAATCGATTCATTTGATTCAATACAAAAAGAACCGGCTCATTTATCCCAGCCTGCATGGGAGACAAGGGGTTACAGAGGCTCGGGAGGGGGGACCCCACGTCATTTTTTTCAAATTTGCAAATTTGGTGTTTTTAGCTCTTAAGGGGGCTTTGCTATTAAACATTAAAGCCGGCGGGCAGATATTTTTCAAATGGCAGCAAAGCAAGGGTTAAAACGATAAATATCGTTTGGGAGCAATACAAATATAAATATAAACGATAAATATCGTTTTTAAAGCCGGCACCATTTTTTAGCTGTCAAAAACGAAATATAACTAGCGATAGTGGTTCTCTATGGGGCGCCGTTTTTTAACTACAATAACTGGCGCCATTTTTAACGGACCCGGGGTGACTGATGATGACCTCATGACACTGGGCTGCAAATCTCATTCTGTGGGCGTGAATGGGCATGTCTAACTCCAACTGTAACACCGCCCACAGAATCAGACTCTGCACCTCCCATTGAGTGAGAGCTGCAAAATGGAGGGAGAGAGTTGCAAGATGGAGCCTGCCATTCTCTTTTATTCATAGTTGTATTGCACAAATATATCTACTTTTATATTGCCCTTCACAAGTGTTTTGTGTCTAATCATTCGTAACACTCACGATTTGTGGATCTGTACTGTGCTTTGCTCTAAACAACTCCCAAGCGGTCACCTCAGCCTTACCCAGTCTGGTCAGGGCTGGTGGTGTAGATGGATAATACATGAGAGCGTCCGTCTGGGGGGAGCGGTGCACAGACTGTGCCATCTGACGTCACTACCGGTTTCAGCCAAGGGCGTAGGGCCCGTGGTCGCAGCGGTCGCCTTGGCGACCGGGCCCGGCTCCTGAGGAGGCGGGGGAGGGGCCCGGGGGGCCCATCTCCGTTTGGAGGGCCATGCGCCCGTTCGCGCTGGTAAGAGGGAGCCGCAGCCGCGGGGAGGGCAGCCCGACCTCTTCCTCCCTTCCTCTCCCCGGGGCCCCCCCTCAGATGCAGAGTAAGCGGCTAACGGAAGCGCTGTAGGCAGAACTCACCTCCCTGCGTTCCACTCGCCGCTGATCTCCTCTCTGGCTGGCTCTGCATAGATGTTGTTACACACGCAGCTTCCGGCTAAACAGGAAGCTGCGTGTGTAAGCATCTATGCAGAGCCAGCCAGAGAGGAGATCAGCGGCGATTGGAACCAGGGACGGAGGTGAGTTCTGCCTATAGCGCTTCCGTTAGCCGCTTACTCTGCATCTGAGGGGGGGCCCCGGGGAGAGGAAGGGAGGGAGAGGTCGGGCTGCCCTCCCTGCGGCTGCGGCCCCCCCCCCTCCATTATGGGGACGGGCAGCTACCTAATCTATCCTGGGGGGCAGCTACCTAACCTATCCTGGGGGGCACCTACCTAATCTAACCTATACTGGGGGGCAGCTACCTAATCTATCCTGGGGGCAGCTACCTAATCTATCCTGGGGGGCACCTACCTAATCTAACCTAATCCTGGGGGGCAGCTACCTAATCTAACCTATACTGGGGGGCACCTACCTAATCTATCCTGGGGGCAGCTACCTAATCTATCCTGGGGGGCACCTACCTAATCTAACCTAATCCTGGGGGGCAGCTACCTAATCTAACCTATACTGGGGGGCACCTACCTAATCTATCCTGGGGGGCAGCTACCTAATCTATTCTGGGGGGCAGCTACCTAATCTAACCTATACTGGGGGGCACCTACCTAATCTATCCTGGGGGCAGCTACCTAATCTATCCTGGGGGGCAGCTACCTAATCTAACCTATACTGGGGGGCAGCTACCTAATCTAACCTATACTAGGGGGCACCGACCTAATCTAATTTATACTGGGGGCACCTACCTATCTAACCTATACTGGGGGCACTTACTTATCTAACCTGTATTGGGGGCACCTAGCTAGCCTATACAGGTGGCAACTAAACTGGCTACCTATATTGGAGGCACCTACCTAACTAACCTATACTGGGGGCACCTACCTATCTAACCTACGCTGGGGGCAACTATTCTGGCTACCTATATTAGAGGCACCCACCTAGCTAACCTGTACTGGGGGCACCTATCTATCTAACTTATACCGGCGGCGCCTGCCTATCTCACCTATACCGGGGGCAACTATACTGGCTTACCTATGCCTGACTACCTATACTGGGGGTACCTATAGCTGGCTATAGGGATTTTGATATGTGTGTGCATCCGTCGGGTGTTGTCGGGGGAGGGGGGGCTGTTGTTGCCGGGGGGGGGGGCCACATCCAGATTCCGCATCGGGGCCCAGAGGTTTGTAGCTACGCCACTGGTTTCAGCGTTAGACCACACATTCCTCAGGACACCTTTGGGAGTTGTTTAGAGCAAAGCACAGTACAGATCCACAAATTGTGAGTGTTACAATAAAGTGTGTGTAATCCACAAATTGGTTTACTGCACTATCGGAGCACTCTCTCTCCCCCACCCCCTTGTCTCTGATAGTTACTGTCACCATCCAGTGTGTGAGAGCAGCACCGATATTGCAGTGCACCATCAAAGTGCGTGCACTATTTTGTTGAGCGCAAATTTGTTTCTTGTTTTCTCTGTGACTCATGCAGAGCCTGGAGGGGGCTTAGAGAGGGTGTGCATAACATCTATCCTATCACAAGCAGAGCAGCACATTCCTGTCTGAGTACCTGAGCCAACAAAGCTGACAAAGGAAAGAGGATTAGATTATATAACAGATAATACAGCCACTGTGCAACTAGGAAAGGCTGCAGTAAGACAGACCATATTAGAACAGGTATAGGAACTTATAGGATAGAAGAAATAAGGCTGAACATTTTGTTACAGAGTCTCTTTAAGTGTAAATGGAGCCTAAGGGTTTACTCATCCTAAAAACACCTGATCTCATGAAGAGCAAAATACACCCTCCAAGCCGAAAAATGTATGTCCACATACTGTAATAGAGACTGGCATATGTCTAATATCTACCATAGCAGGTCAGCTATAGAAAGGCAGGGGCTGCATGTGTTAATAATGATGAAATGGTTAATAATGATGAACTGTATATTGTCAAAAAATGTACCTATCTACTTTTCAGAAATCACTTGTCAGAAACCTACTGTTAGAAATGGAAAAATATTAGAATCCAAGGACTACTACAGCTTTCAAGAAACTGTTACACTGGAATGCAACAAAGGATATGTAATTGTAGACACACCAGAGGATCCAACTAGGACATGCACATCAACTGGCTGGAGCCCATCCCTGCAGTGTATTAGTAAGTATTACTATGCACAATGCTATACATTTCATGCGTCCAGTTAAAAATGGCGCCAGCCAAATAATGGCGATTGGTAACGCACGATAATTTTTTTAAAACGATATTTATCGTTTTTACCCAAACGATATTTATCGTTTTTACTAAAAACGATATTTTTCGGTTTTGAGAGTGGAAAGTTCCTTTCCTAGATAGGTGTTTGTGTGTGTGTGTGTGCGTGTATATTAGAGATGTCGCGAACCTCCGATTTTTCGGTTCACGAACCCCGTTCGCGAACCTTCGCGGGAGGTTTGGTTCGCGTAAAAGTTCGCGAACCGCAGTAGACTTCAATGGGGATGCGAACTTTGAAAAATAGAAAAAATTATGCTGGCCACAAAAGTGATGGAAAAGATGTTTCAAGGGGTCTAACACCTGGAGGGGGCATGGCGGAGTGGGATACATGCCTAAAGTCCCAGGGGAAAATCTGGATTTGACGCAAAGCAGCGTTTTAAGGGCAGAAATCACATTGAATGCTAAATTGCAGGCCTAAAGTGCTTTTAAACATCTTGCATGTGTATGCATCAATCAGGGAGTGTAATTAGAGTACTGCTTCACACTGACACACCAAACTCACCGTGTAACGCACCGCAAACAGCTGTTTGCGTAGTGACGGTCGTGCTGGACTGGTGCGCAACATGGCCAGAGTGCAGGCCGTGGCAGTTTTCCAGCCCATAGGGTCGCCGGGCTGTGGTAGCTCAATGATAGAACAGTGACTGTCCAGCTGATCAAATTTGGTCTGTCCACAATGAAGCAACGACCTTATTATCTTCTTATATGTAGGTAGCCATAGGTAGGAGTCCCAGTATAGGTAGGTAGGCATAGGTAGGAGACCCAGTATAGGTAGGTAGGCATAGGTAGGTGCCTCAGTAGCTAGCTAGGCATAGGTAGGAGACCCAGTATAGGTAGGTAGGCATAGGTAGGTGCCTCAGTAGTTAGCTAGGCATAGGTAGGAGACCCATTATAGGTAGGTAGGCATAGGTAGGAGTCCCAGTATAGGTAGGTAGGCATAGGTAGGTCCCCTAGTATAGGTAGGAAGGTAGGTGTCCCCGTAAGTAGGTGCACCAGTAGTTAGCTAGGCATAGGTAGGTGTCCCAGTATAGATAGTAAGGCAGGGCCTGGCTGGCATAATAATAACAATTACCAAGGTCCAGCTGCAACAGAGAGGGCTGTATAATGTCAGTGTCAGTGACAGTGAGCAACACACACACAAAAAAAAAACACATCAGGAGAACATTAGCTCTCAAAAGAGCTGTTGAGGGGTGCTATTTTAGCAATAACAATCAGCCAGGAGCAAGCCAAGAGCCTAACTAATCTTTCCCTAGGAGAAAAAATCTGCAGCAGCTCTCCCTAGTCTGTCTAGGCCAGTGGTCCCCAACCTTTTCCGGCCCGGGGAACACTTTCTGACCAAATTTTTCTCCGGGGAACGGCAGGCTGGGCGCGGGTGTTTGCGCGACTTAGTGGACAGTGTCGTTGCGCAGCGGGTTATGGGGGGGAGGGGGGCTGGGGTGCGGCTGCATAGCTAGCGTAGTTGCCCCAGTATATGGAGTTTAGTTGCCCCAGTATGGCTAGTATAGTGCCCCAGTATAGCTAGTATAGTGCCTTAGTATAGCTAGTATAGTGCCCCAGTATAGCTAGTATAGTGCCCCAGTATAGCTAGTATAGTGCCCAGTATAGCTAGTATAGTCCCAGTATGGATAGGTAGTGCCCCAGTATGGATAGGTAGTGCCCCAGTATGGGTAGGTAGTGCCCCAGTATGGGTAGGTAGTGCCCCAGTATGGGTAGGTAGTGCCCCAGTATGGGTAGGTAGTGCCCCAGTATAGGTAGTATAGTGCCCAGTATAACTAGCATAGTGCCCAGTATGGTGCCCAGTATAGGTAGGTAGTGCCCAGTATAGGTAGGTAGTGCCCAGTATAGGTAGGTAGTGCCCCAGTATAGTGCCCAGTATAGCTTCCTAGTATGGGTAGGTAGTGCCCCTCCCCCCTCCACTCCTGTTACCTTATCATGAGCGGGCGGCCGCTTGTCCGATTAGATTCCCCCGTAGCCGCTCTCCTCAGTGGCATCTCTTATTACAGCAGCGCGCTCGGCGGCTGCTGTGATGAGCAGGAAGCGGTACAGCGGCTTCCTGTAGCGGCGATATGCATCGCCGTTACCATGGGAACCGCTGTACCGCTTCCTGCTCATCACAGCAGCAGCCGAGCGCGCTGCTGTAATAGGAGATTCCACTGAGGAGAGCAGCTACGGGGGAATCTAATCGGACAAGCGGCCGCCCGCTCATGATAAGGTAACAGGAGCGGCGGCCGCGGGGAGGGGAGGAGCAAGAGGCCTGCTGTTTTCCCAGTGGTTGGGGACCCCTGCCGTATGGCACACCAGGCAACATCTCGCGGCACACTAGTGTGCCGTGGAACAGCGGTTGAAAAACGCTGGTCTAGGCACACGAGTGAGTGTCATAGCCAGCGAGCCTGCCTTATATATAAGGGGGGGTGGGGCTCCAGGGCTTAGTGTAGCCTGAATGGCTACAATGTGCCTGCTGACTGTGATGCAGAGGGTCAAAGTTGACCCTCATAATGCATTATGGGGAAAATCGAACTTCCGCAAAAGTTTGCATGGTGCAGGCGAATGCGAACCCCCAAAGTTCGCCTGGAACCGTTCGCAGGCAAACCGTTCGCTACATCTCTAGTGTATATACATATACAGGATCTTCTCAAAAAATTAGCATATTGTGATAAAGTTCATTATTTTTTTGTAATGTACTGATAAACATTAGACTTTCATATATTTTAGATTCAAATACACACAACTGAAGTAGTTCAAGCCTTTTATTGTTTTAACATTGATGATTTTGGCATACAGCTCATGAAAACCCAAAATTCCTATCTGAAAAAATTAGCATTTTTCACCCGACCAATAAAAGAAAAGTGTTTTTAAAACAAAAAAAGAAAACCTTCAAATAATTATGTTCAGTTATGCACTCAATACTTGGTCGGGAATCCTTTTTCAGAAATGACTGCTTCAATGCGGCGTTGCATGGAGGCAATCAGCCTGTGGCTGATAAAGCTTTTCAGCAGATGGGAGCATAAACCCATTTTTGAACCAGAAACAGAGGCAGAAGCGCCTGACCTAGGCTACAGAGAACCAGCACTGGACTGTTGCTCAGTGGTCCAAAGTCCTTTTTTCGGATGAAAGCAACTTTTACATGTCATTCGGAAATCAAGGTGCCAGAGTCTGGAGGAAGACTGGGGAGAGGGAAATGCCAAAATGCCTGAAGTCCAGTGTCAAATACCCACAGTCAGTGATGGTCTGGGGTGCCATGTCAGCTGCTGGTGTTGGTCCACTGTGTTTTATCAAGGGCAGGGTCAATGCAGCTAGCTATCAGGAGATTTTGGAGCACTTCATGCTTCCATCTGCTGAAACGCTTTATGGAGATGAAGATTTCATTTTTCAGCACGACCTGGCACCTGCTCACAGTGCCAAAACCACTGGTAAAAGGTTTACTGACCATGGCATTACTGTGCTCAATTGGCCTGCCAACTCTCCTGACCTGCACCCCATAGAGAATCTGTGGGGTAATGTGAAGAGAAAGTTGAGAGACGCAAGACCCAACACTCTGGATGAGCTTCAGGCCGCTATCGAAGCATCCTGGACCTCCATAACACCTGATCAGTGCCACAGGCTGATTACCTCCATGCCACGCCGCATTGAAGCAGTCATTTCTGCAAAAGGATTCCCGACCAAGTATTGCGCGCATAACTGAACATAATTATTTGAAGGTTGACTGTTTTTGTTTTAAAAACACTTTTCTTTTATTGGTCGGATGAAATGTGCTAATTTTTTGAGATAGGAATTTTGGGTTTTCATGAGCTGTATGCCCAAATCATCAATATTAAAACAATAAAAGGCTTGAACTACTTCAGTTGTGTGTATTTAATTTGAATCTAAAATATATGAAATACATGAAAGTCTAATGTTTATCAGTACATTACAAAAAATAATGAACTTTATTACAATATGCTAATTTTTTGAGAAGATCCTGTATATGTGTGCGTGTGTATATGTGTGAGTGTGTGTTAATATATGTGTGTGTGTGTGTGTGTGTGTGTATATATGTGTGTATGTGTGTGTGTGTGTGTGCGTGTGTGTGTGTGTGTGTGTGTGTGTGTGTGTGTGTGTGTGTGTGTGTGTGTGTGTGTGTATACATATACAGTAGGTTGCAAAAGTATTCGGCCCCCTTGAAGTTTTCCACATTTTGTCACATTACTGCCACAAACATGAATCAATTTTATTGGAATTCCACATGAAAGATCAACACAAAGTGGTGTACACATGAGAAGTTATGTACAAAAAAGCCATTAATCTCTACGACTTTCAAAGTCGTGGAGAGGGCTGATATCTAACTTTTATTATCTCAACTGAACTGTTCCTTAACTATTTACTTTTTCTCTGGCAGAGGAGAGTTCATTAGTTCACAGACTGCTCTGAAAGAATCATTTTGAATGCTGAGTGTTGTGTAATCTGCACATTTTATAGAATGATGCAATGTTAGAAAAAACACTATATACCTGAAAATAAAATATGAGAATATTTTCTTTGCTGCTAATCTTCTAGTAATTATTCATAGTACACAACCAATTCATTATATCATATATATTTTTTTCGCTTCAGTGTCTCTTTAAATCCCCAAAAGTTACACCACTCCCCGACTCTGCCAGGGGCTGTTCACCGGTGGACGTAGAGGGAACTTCTCCAGGGTCCTCTAATTTCTCTGCCATGACTGACAAAGGAAAGGCAGTAGGACCGTGGGGAACCCCCTCAGAATGCTTAACGTCCGACTTCGGGGATACTTCGCCATTACCCACCAGCTGCCAAAAATCAGGAAAATCTCTCCCTATTATAGCTGCATACTATACATGGGATACAACTCCTACATCATGAGTTACTTGTCCCAGCGGTGTAGCAAACTCAGCTGTTGCCACTGGGTACTCCCGGGTATCCCCATGTACACATATCACCCCAACTTTTTTTGATTGCAGATTCTCAGGAGAAATAACATCGGCCCTAACCAATGTTACCAAACTACCTGAGTCAAACAACACATGTACACTTTTGTCATTAATAAATAGCTGTCCCATATGCTTTTCAGCTGCCACTGCTGAACATGCCAGGGTGGCAAACAAAGAAAGTTTTCTAGCACCGAAATCACACTGCATGGCCTCATCCACTAGAGGACAGTCTGCAGCTATATGTCCCAGTTCCTTGCAACGAAAACATTTCTATCTTTCACAGTCTTTTGGTACAACCCTTCCTTGCCGGGAACGCCATTCATTAGAGCTTGCACCTGCAGTCTCTCCCAGTGTCCTCTCTTTCAGTGACCGCCCGCCCATTACCCCATTCTCAGGCTTACCAAACGCCGGGGGAGGTCTACACCACAGTTGGGCAGTCTTACTCCGAGAGTCCATCGACACCAGGTCCTCAGCGGCAAAATAACGTTCCACAAGTTCAATCAATTGGTCTGCCGATTTGGGGTCCCCATGGCTCACCCACTTCTGTAAGCGAACAGGTAGTGACCTCAGGTAGCGATCCACCACTACCCTTTCCACAATCTCCGGACCGGTCAGAGTCTCTGGCTGTAACCACCTCTTAGCAAGGTGGATGAGGTCAAACATGTGGGACCTCTGTGCGAAAGTTCCAGTTATTCACCTGCTGTGCCCGGAGTGCCAGCGTTACCCCAAGACGAGCCAGAATCTCCTTCTTTAGGCTGTCATAGTCCCGAGCCACCTCTTTCTCCAGGTCAAAATAAGCTTTCTGCGCTTCCCCTGTCAGTAAGGGGGCAAACAGTCCAGCCCACTGTTATTTAGGCCATCCTTCTCTTTCAGCTGTGCGTTCAAAGGTTGAGAGGTAGGCCTCGGTCAGTGCTGGTCGTAATGGAGAAAGCTACGCTTACGGATCATTACGTGTAATTTTACGCTATTACGCATTACGAAATTACGCTTGCGGCATAGACCTTCAATTTCGAAACATGTCTATAATTACGCATAGCACTTACGCAATTACGCGTAAGTATACCGTAATTCAGGATATTACTTTATAGGTTTACGCGTAAAATCCTACTAGCAATTTATGCGTAAGGTCATGCTGCCAAGCGGAAAAGTTGACGCATGGATCAATGTTAGGTAGCCGCCGACTTTAAGGGTTAATAGCAAAGCCCCCTTAAGTGCTAAGAGCCTCAAATTTGGAGAATATATTAAGGAGATCAGAAGGAATAAGAGGAAAAAATTTTTTTCAAAAAGACCTTATAGTTTTTGAGAAAATCGATGTTAAAGTTTCAAAGGAAAAATATATACATTTAAAAACCCGCCGACTTTAACGGTTAATAGCAAAGCCTGCTTAAAATTTAGGAACACCAAATTCACAGGGTATATTAAGGGGATCAGTGGGAATAAGTAGGGATGCTCATTCGGATTCCGCGGAAATGCAATTTCCGAAATTCCAAACGGAAATTGCATTTCCGTATCGGAATGCGGAAATCGGTAATGCAAGTGCCGTAGGCGGATTTCCGCCGGAAATCACGGAAATTTCCGCCGGAAATCGCGGAAAATCCACCCGACTTTAACATCGATTTTCTCAAAAACTATAAGGTCTTTTTGAAAACTTTTTTTTGCATCTTGTTCACAAGATTTGGTTTAATAAACGCTGAAAATTTGGTGTTTCTAGGACTTAAGGGGGCTTTTCTATTAACCACTAAAGTCGGCTTTTTTTACTGTAATGTAAAATGCAGAAAATCTGCATCTGCCTATTTTCTGCATTTTACATTACAGTAAAAATCCGCCGACTTTAGCAGTTAATAGCAAAGCCCCCGTAAGTCCTAGAAACACCAAATTTTCAGGGTTTATTAAACAGAACCTTCTGAGCAAGATGCAAAAAAAAGTTTTTAAAAAGACCTTATAGTTTTTGAGAAAATTGATGTTAAAGTCGGGCGGAATTTCCGCGATTTCCGGCGGAAATTCCGCCTTGGAATGCGGAAATTGGTAGCGGAAAGCGGAATCGATAATCGGTACATGACGGAATGCGGAATTACCGCGGAATCGGAATTTGGCATTCCGACCATCCCTAGGAATAAGAGGAAAACATTTTTTTTCAAAAAGACCTTATAGTTTTTGAGAAAATCGATTTTTAAGTTTCAAGGGCGAAAATGTCTTTTAAATGCGGAAAATGTCATTTTTTTTTGCACAGGTAACAATAGTGTTTTATTTTCATAGATTCCCCCAAGTGGGAAGAGTTTTACTTACTTCGTTCTGAGTGTGGGAAATATAAAAAAAAAACGACGTGGGGTCCCCCCTCCCAGACCTCTTTAACCCCTTGTCCCCCATGCAGACTGGGATAGCCAGAATGCGGAGCACCGGCCGCGTGGGGCTCCGCACCCTGACTATACCAGCCCGCATGGTCCATGGATTGGGGGGTCTCGGAAGGGGAGGGGCAGCCAAGCTTTCCCCTCCCCCTCCGAGCCCTTGTCCAATCCAAGGACAAGGGGCTCTTCTCCACCTCCGATGGGCTGTGGAGGTGGAGGCCGCGATTTCCTGGGGAGGGGTTCATGGTGGCATCTGGGAGTCCCCTTTAAAAAGGGGTCCCCCAGATGCCCACCCCCCTCCCAGGAGAAATGAGTATAGAGGTACTTGTAGTACCCCTTACCCATTTCCTTTAAGAATTAAAAGTAAATAAACACACAAACACATAGAAAAAGTATTTTAATTGAACAAAAAACATAACCACGAAAAAAGTCCTTTAATATTCTTAATTAACCATTAATACTTACCTGTCCCTTTAAAAGCCAGTTCCCACGCAATATCCTCGGAAATATACTAATCAGTTACAATGTAACAAAGTTATTACAATGTAACAACTTTGTTACTTTGTAACACCACCGCACCCGACGTCACTCGCCGCTCACCCGCCGGCCGCCGCATACACGCTAGTCCCCGCCGGCTCCCGCCGTCCACTCCGCCCACACCTGTCACTCATATACATGCTGGCACCCATGGGTGCCAGCATGTATATAGGTGACATGTGGGAGAGGCGGGGAGGGCAGCGGAGCCGGCGGGGACTTAGCGTCCCTTCACCCGACAGAGCTCTGAGCTATATTAGCTCAGAGCTCTCGAAAGCATCTTTGTATTTGGGCTCCAAGGAGCCCCATTGGTCCTTAGCAGACCAATGGGGTTCCTTCAAATCAGAAGGAACCCCATTGGTCTGCTAAGGACCAATGGGGCTCCTTGGAGCCCAAATACAAAGATGCTTAGAGAGCTCTGAGCTTTCAGAGCTCTGTCGGGTCCTGCAGCACAGACGCGGTGGCGGCGGCGGCGGTGAGTGACGTCGGGTGCGGCGTAGTTACAATGTAACAAAGTTGTTACATTGTAATAACTTTGTTACATTGTAACTGATTAGTATATTTCCGAGGATATTGCGTGGGAACTGGCTTTTAAAGGGACAGGTAAGTATTAATGGTTAATTAAGAATATTAAAGGACTTTTTTCGTGGTTATGTTTTTTGTTCAATTAAAATACTTTTTTTATGTGTTTGTGTGTTTATTTACTTTTAACTCTTAAAGGAAATGGGTAAGGGGTACTACAAGTACCTCTATACTCATTTCTCCTGGGAGGGGGGTGGGCATCTGGGGGACCCCTTTTTAAAGGGGACTCCCAGATGCCACCATGAACCCCTCCCCAGGAAATCGCGGCCTCCACCTCCACCGCCCATCGGAGGTGGAGAAGAGCCCCTTGTCCTTGGATTGGACAAGGGCTCGGAGGGGGAGGGGAAAGCTTGGCTGCCCCTCCCCTTCCGAGACCCCCCAATCCATGGACCATGCGGGCTGGTATAGTCAGGGTGCGGAGCCCCACGCGGCCGGTGCTCCGCATTCTGGCTATCCCAGTCTGCATGGGGGACAAGGGGTTAAAGAGGTCTGGGAGGGGGGACCCCACGTCGTTTTTTTTTTATATTTCCCACACTCAGAACGAAGTAAGTAAAACTCTTCCCACTTGGGGGAATCTATGAAAATAAAACACTATTGTTACCTGTGCAAAAAAAACTGACATTTTCCGCATTTAAAAGACATTTTCGCCCTTGAAACTTAAAAATCGATTTTCTCAAAAACTATAAGGTCTTTTTGAAAAAATGTTTTTTCCTCTTATTCCCACTGATCCCCTTAATATACCCTGTGAATTTGGTGTTCCTAAATTTTAAGCAGGCTTTGCTATTAACCGTTGAAGTCGGCGGGTTTTTAAATGTATATAATTTTCCTTTGAAACTTTAACATCGATTTTCTCAAAAACTATAAGGTCTTTTTGAAAAAAAAAAATTTTCTCTTATTCCTTCTGATCTCCTTAATATATTCTCCAAATTTGAGGCTCTTAGCACTTAAGGGGGCTTTGCTATTAACCCTTAAAGTCGGCGGCTTTTTTATATTATACGGGAGCGTAATATTACGCGATTACGGCAGACTGTGTAATTTCAATGGGAGTTTACTGTCTTACGCGTAATTTGTTACGCGTAAAACGTTACCCTACGGTCTACGCGTAATACCGTAACCTTACACGTAACGCTTACGGTGCATTTGTAGTGAATTACGATGCGTAATTACGCTAATGCGTAATTTCGGCCCAGCACTGGCCTCGGTATCATCACCTGTGGTCATCCGCTGCAGATATCGCCCCACGTGGACGAGTGACACTGTACTGGGGTTTGTTGGTGTGCTGTCAGCAAGACGTTGTGCCAGCTCTTTCAACACTTTCCTGTCCTCCGCAACTGCTTTCCGGTCAGCTTCCACAGCTGCGGCCAGACTTTCACACATGGCCTGTGACTGGTGCTGTATTTCCACGATCATCTCACGCTGTGCAGCAGTCGCCTTTTGTTGCTCAGCATTAGCGAGGATCATCTGTTGCTGAGTCTCCCTCTGGACCATGTTTGACAGGACTAACTGCTCCACCAGCTTATCCATCTTTCTGTTGGTGTTGGGCCTAGTCTGACAGCACGCAACCTTATAGTGCCGGCATCCTTTACCATATGTAGCGGGAACAGGGTATGGGTTGCATTTTGCCCTCTGGGGTGGGCTTTCAGAGCTGTCAGACAGGCGACACAGTTCTTTTCAGGTTCACCAACACCTTTATTGGCACACGTGCAAGGCTATTTACAATATGTACAGGCAGGTAACAAAACCAAAATAAAATCCTAGCCGTCCGGCTGCTAACTAACTTAAACAAAATAAATGAGGCTGTCTATTGCACTATGAACAGAAAAGTAACACACTGACCAAAACAATACCTGTTTAGGTTTCTCTGAGTTCACAGAGAAGACCTGCAAAGCTCCTGCTCTAACACCAGCAGCCCCAGAGTGAGCAACTGCCGGCCACTTTTCCTTTCTTTTAACTTATCTCCCAGGTCAGCTCCAGCTGCACTAATTATGCAAACAGACCTGCATACTAGAGAGACCTGGGAGAGAAGTACCTACCTTCCAGCACTGTTCCCATTAACTCTTTCTTCACCATGCCACAATATATATTTATTGTATTTATAAAGCGCCAACATATTACGCAGCGCTGAACATTAATTTAGGTTACAGACAATATTTAGGGGTGACATACAGCAATATGACAATACAAGAATACAAGAAAACCAGATCACACACCATAGTATGAGTACCAGGTAATGCTTAGTCAGTCACTGGATGGAGCATGGAGATTAGGCAAGTTTGGTTCACTCAGATGCATAGCATGGGTTCACAGTAATGGAGGTGCAAGATCAGGTAGGACAAAAAAGGAGGAGGACCCTGCCCAAAGGCTTACAATCTAGAGGGAGAGGTAAGGACACGAATGGTAGGGGACCAGAGTTCAGCTGTAGGTTTAGAGCACTTGTGAGGGGTAGTAGGCCAGAGTGAAAAGGTGAGTTTTGAGGGCTTTCTTGAAGATGTTGAAGGAGGGGGCTGCCCTAATGGGTGGAGGTAGGGAGTTCCATAGCATTGGAGCAGCTCTTGAGAAGTCCTGGAGGCGTGCATGGGACTGGGTGATGCGTGGGGGCGGTTAGGCGAAGTTCCTTGGAAGAGCGGAGTGAGCGGCTAGGTGTGTACCTCTGAGTAAGATCGGAAATGTAGGTTGGACAGGTTTTGTGGACAGATTTGTAGGTCAGACACAGTATCTTGAATCTGATTCTGGACTGGATAGGAAGCCAGTGGAGGGATTCTAGGAGGGGATCTGCCATGGTGGAGCGATGGGAGCAGTGGATAATTCTGGCTGCCGCATTCATGATGGACTGCAGTGGGGCTGTTCGGGTCATAGGGAGACCAGACAGCAGGGCATTGCAGTCATCAAGATGGGAAATTATGAGGGCATGGATGAGGAGTTTGGTGGTGGCAGAGGTCAGGAAAGGGTGAATCTTACAGATGTTACGAAGGTGGAAGTTGCAGCACTTTGTGAGGTTTTGGATGTGGGAAGTGAAGGAGAGTGCGGAGTCCAGGGTGACACCCAGACAGCGGGCTTGAGAGGTAGGGTGAATGGTAGTGTGGTTAACAGTGACATGCACATCTGGGAGGTTCGTGGATGGCCGGGGTGGGAAGATCATAAATTCCGTTTTGTCTAGATTTAGTTTCAGGAACTTAGCGGACATCCAGGACGAGATGGCTGATAGGCAGGAGGAGACCTTGTCCATGGTAGTGGTGGATATGTCAGGGGTGTGGAGGTAGATCTGGGTGTCATCTGCATACAGATGATAGTTAAAACCCATGGAGGAGATAACCTTGCCAATGGAGGATGTGTATAGGGTGAACAGTAGGGGGCCAAGGACCGAACCTTGGGGGACTCCCACCAAGAGGTGGGTGGGGGTGGACGAGGACTCATTGAAGGCGGTCGTGAAGGAGCGGTTGGAGAGGTAGGATGAAAGACAGGGCGAGATCGTGAATGCCCAAGGACTGGAGGGACTGGAGGAGTAGGGGATGATCTACTGTGACAAAAGCTGCTGACAAGTCAAGGAGGAGGAGAATAGAGTATTTACCTTCAGCTTTAGCTAAGGCAAGGTCGTTGACCACTTTGGTGAGAGCAGTTTCGGTTGAGTGGGCAGGCCGAAATCCAGATTGGAGTGGGTCTAGCAGTTAGTTGGCATTGAGGTACTGGGTCAGGCGTTTGTGAACCAGACGCTCAAGGAGTTTTGAGGCAAAGGGGAGGAGGGAGATAGGACGGTAGTTGGAGGGTAGCGAGGGGTCGAGTGAGGGTTTCTTGAGCAGGGGTAGTACAGTGGCCTGCTTGAAGTCTGAGGGGAAGGTGCCTGTGGATAGGGAGAGGTTGAACAGGGTAGTGAGGACTGGGGCCAATTCCGTGAAGTGAGGCTGGAGTAAATCAGAAGGGATGGGGTCAAGGGGGGGAAGTAGTGGTATGGCAAGTCTGCAGTAGGTGGTTGACTTCCTCAGTGGTAGTAGGAGTGAAGGATGTGAGGGGAGGATAGGGTGGAGGAGGAGCTGGTTGGGAGGGGGTGGGAGGTGAAGATTGGAGATTGGATATTTCCTGGCGGATGGAGACAATTTTGTTGGTGAAGTGGGTGGCTAAATCTGTGGCAGAGAGGGAGGAAACGGAGGGTGGGGGGGTTAGTTTAAGCAGGGAGTTGAAGGTGGCAAAAAGACGCCGGGGGTTGGAAGCTTGTGCTCCGATGAGCTTCGTAAAGTATTCCTGCTTCGCATGAGCAAGGGCAGTGTGGAACTGCAGCAGGTTGGTCTTGTACTGTAGGAAATCCTGGTTAAGTCTAGTTTTTCTCCATTTCCGTTCAGTGGCGCGTGTTTTCCTCTGGAGGATGCGAGTATGGGTAGTGCGCCAGGGCTGGGGGTTAGGGGGTCGGTTGCGGTGAAATATTGGTGGAGCAGCTTTCTCTAGGGCTGATGACAGAGTTTGGCGATACTGAGCTGCAGCAAGATTAGGACAGGTTAGGGTGGGGAGAGTGGAGGAGAGGGCATGGAGGGGGTCAGCAAGGACACTAGGGTTGAGCTTGCATAGGTCTCGCTGCCATCGACCAGGTGGGTAGGTGGCTAATTTGGAGGTGCCTTCCGTGAGGAGGTTGAAGGTGAGAAGGTGATGGTCTGAGGGTGGAAAGGGTGCGATGTCAAGGTCTGCAATGGTGGTGGATTTAGTGAATAATATATAATATATATGTGTGTGTGGTGTTTGCGTGTGTGTGTGTGTGTATGCTTGTATGTCTGTGTGTGTATACATGTGTGTGTCTGTGTGTGTATATATGTGTGTGTGTGTGTGTGTGTATATATATATATATATATATATATATATATATATATATATATATATATATATATATATATATATATATATATATATATATATATATATATATATATATATATGTGCGTGTGTGTGTATATGTGTGTGTGTATATATATGTGTGTGTGTGTGTGTGTATATATATATGTGTGTGTGTGTGTAT